>NW_010556785.1:0-23585 GCF_000687285.1 Phaethon lepturus
GGCGACCACGGCTGAGCCCCCTCTGGGAGGAAGATGGCCACTTGAGCCTCTAGTGCCGGGGGGGGGAACTGCGCCCTTCCCGCACGCCTTCCCTGCGCGAAGTGATGCGCTACGTCTTTCTGACGCGCTACGTCCTTCTGACGCGGCACGTCCTGTCTGCCGCGCTCCAGGTCGCTCGCGCTTCCTGTGGCTGCTCTTGCACGTGAGGGGCTTAGGGGCTTTGGCCGCCACCGCTCTAGTCCCCGCCCACGCTGAGTCAGAGCTGCCGCGCGTCAGGAGCCCGGTCTGCGGTCCCGGACGGGCGGGGGGCGGGGCTGGGCCACCCTCTCTCTCTGTGTGCTGCCGCCTTCGCGGTTTGGCCTCTTCAGGAAGGGTCCGCCGGCGCGGTCCTTCGCTCCGGAGCCCTTCGCCTCGGTGGCTTCACATGTCATAACATGCAACTTACATAATTGGGCATTGCTTCCAGGTACCAATGGAATAAAATGCTTGCAACGAGCACTAGTGGCCAGTTTTCAAAAAGGGAGTGACAGGTAACTTCGGGCACAAAATCATTCCCAAGCTGCTTTTCAAAAAACTCCTCTTTAACACAAAAATATACCTGTAACAAGATAGCATAAGATACAGCTGGAAATTCCCAAAGGTTGTGTATAACACAGATGCGATGCTTATGTGATCATCAGTAAACAAACACCTTGGTGTCTGGTTATGCTCGTTTACCCATTACGATCTTGAGAACGCTGGTGGACTTCCTGAGGCATTAACTGATTTCTGTAAAATGCATCAAGATCCACTAAAGAATAGGGTGACCTAAGAGTAAAATCAGTCAAGGAGGAAAGAAGGGGGTCTGAAGGGAGACCCTAAGTGGGTTTTACATTTTTTTTGCTGTCAATGAACTGTAATTGCATGTTAGTTTTGCATTATATGGGTCACGTTTTATTTCAAAATTGTTTCTCTAAACAATGCTTTGTAGATTTCCCTAGTGCATGTGTGTATTTTTAAAGGACACTGCTAACAGCTTTTAAAGATTTACTTGTAATTTTAGTTCTGAGTCAGAAATGCTGTTTGTGCTCTTTTTTTGAATTTTGAACTGAAATTCCAGGACATTCTTCAGATTTCCTTATCTCATCACTACTTCAACATCTGCCTATCAGAAAAGTGTATTCACTCCGTATTCACTGCGTATTCACAACGACAGGGTAGGTTGCAAAAGACTCTCAAGCGAAAGAAAAAGGAGACAAAATACTTAATTTGGGAAAGATCTCTGTCAGTTTGTAACTAACAACACTGAAGGAAACTTGGTCCTTTATCTAACACATTCACATATGAGATAAACAGTTCAACATACTCCTTTTTGTTAAGTTTTCAGTAAACTATAAAAGTTAATAAGCCTTCCAACTATTTGTTAATCATTTTGGATGAATCACAGGAGCACCCAGATACTATCATATCAGCAGAGTCCTTCATCAAATACTTACATATGAAAATGGGTCAGACTATCCACCCAGAAAAATCATACTCTTCCTTGTATGTTTACTTCAACATTGTTATGTACTTATATGGAATTGTTAAACTAATCATATTTTTTGCCAAACTGGCTATAATATAATCCACCTATGACTGACCAACTACAGAAGAAAAATTAAACAAACATTTTGCTGTTAAACTTTTTTTCTATGGATTTGAGCTTCTGAAGCCAGAAGGTTACTTGGATTATGTATACAATGTTGGTAATTGCATTCCTTAAATCTACAAAATGCCACAAAGCTCACTATTTTCCAAAATAGCTTTGCAAACAATGACAATTACTGCCCAGACATTTTCAAACACAGCAGGTTATTGGCTTAGGCAGTGATGGAAACCCTAAAAAGAAGATAAATATTTTGAAATGCACTGTAAATCAAATTTGTGCACTGGACTAAGAATGGATTATCTGCCTCTAAACAGCAAAAGATGTTTTAGTTTGAGGGGCTTTTTCCATACTTACTTACTAGAAATTATTTTAAATTGTGTCTTTGTGTTTTTTTATTTTTTCGAGATCTTTAGCAGTTGCATTATAATAAATACTCTACTATAATTAGTTGTACATACTTTACTCATTACATTTACTGATGTCCAAGAATTCACTGTTTCTCAATCTTTTATTAAAAAGTACATTTTTCAGATTAAATATTGATTGGGAACAATGCTATGTCGGCTTCATGCTGCTCTGCAAGTATTTATAGCAGATGTATCTACAGTCTCAACTGGGCAAATTTCTACAATGTAATTAACCGAGCCCTTGACTAAGAACAAATCTGTGAGGAGGATTATTATATTGTGATGTACTATGTTCTGATACTGTGGTACCAAGACAAAGGCAGCCACCTTTTGCATCCTTCATTTCAGAAAGTCCGTATTTGGACAAGAAAAAAAAAAACAGCCTAAATGGGAATTCATACAATTGACTGTCCAAGCAGCTTTGGCTAGTATCAATAGAGAGGCAACATCAGGAAGCTAAAGGCACTGGTTTTATGTATGTGCACTCCAAGCTGTTCATGAATTACCAGGTTTCTGACTTTGTGCCAGATTCACATTCGCTGTCAGAACACGACTGTTGTAGGATGAAGACAACATTACCTTCGTATTCTCCAAGGAGTCCTTCAGCAGACCACAAGTTCAGCTTTGCTGGGCACCTTCATGAAAGAAGTAATGTAAGACAGGATGCTGCTACATTGTCGTTGAGGGTTTACTCATTGGTGTAGAGCTGGTACTGCATCCTTCTCTTTCCTAGCAGATCACAGATGTTAGAGACAATGAGAATGTGGACAGAATAACCCTGGGCTCTGGCAGTTTCTAGCTGGAAGACAGTCCCTTGAAATGACCCAGAGAGAAGCAGCATTTCACTAAGTCAGGTCATTATTTTTATAAAATGGGGATCAAAGCTTAAAGTTTTATAAAACAATTGCCTTTACTGAGAAAGGTAAGTATAACTGACACTTCCTAA
Source organism: Phaethon lepturus (assembly GCF_000687285.1). NCBI lineage: Eukaryota > Metazoa > Chordata > Aves > Phaethontiformes > Phaethontidae > Phaethon > Phaethon lepturus. Next base: position 2,984 of record NW_010556785.1, read on the forward strand.
AAAGTGTAGTGAGTGTTCCATCCTAATCAAAATGGGATATTTATCCCACTAGCCCTTGTAATTTTATAATGTCTGAAAGTGTTTGTGTTTTCTACTGAAAGACTACTGCAATTACATGAATCCAGCTGTTGAGGTTCCCGCCTTTCCTCTGACCCTTAAAAAAGTCATTTTCTATCTTTCCTCAGTACACAGAGGGGGAAAAATGTGAAACTAGTAAACCATAAGGCTTCAAAAAAAGCCTAATAAGAGAACAGTAACTCAGAAGTTTGGGTTTGGTTTGGTGGGTTTTTTTCCCAAAGACAGTATCACGGTTTTTTTCAAACCCTGGCTCAAGATTTTTGAGCAGTAAGGCTGACTATTCATCTGTGCATCCTTTTCCAAACTTCCATAGACTAGGTCCAGGTAAGTACAGGCCATTAAAAGCAACCTCCAAGAACAGCATGAACTCGATCAAAATAAAGGTAAACATATACTGTTGAATGACGCACATGGTATAATAAGGAAAACACAAGCAAAACAAAGCTGACATTTTACACGTAACCACAGTACTCCATTGCACAACTCTGGACACCCTATGCAAGGTGACTGCTTTTGTAATCAAGTTGCTGAAACCACAGAGGAATGATCAAAATTTCAGTCCAAAGTTAACCAAAACATGTTACCGCTCTCTTACCCTTTTATTTTTAAAGGAGATTCAAGGTTTATTGTTTTGAAGGCTTCAAGTCTCAGACTATTAACAAGCAACATACCTCTTGGCAGCTCTTCACTATCCCGATGACCAGCTGAGAGGCAACACACGCTGTAAGCGTTTGTTCATCAGCTCAGCAGAATTACATGGGACTCAGCAAGCATCTGGCACTCAAAAACGCTGCTGTCTTTGCGGCAGGCAGATTTATGGACATCATTTTTGCAACTGCTACTTTTTGTGATCATTTGCAGTTCACTCATCTGCTGAACACAGCATAACCAATTAAAGCAGGCTATCCAAAGAGGTATAGAGTTCAGCTCACTGCTGCAAGTCACCAAGAGAGTAACAGCTTTGTTCTTTTAATAGTATATATAGCATTTTAGGAGTTCACTGAAGGCATTAAACTGACCATGGGTGTCTCTGTTTCCAGAGTCCTGCATGGGCCCTCCACTCTCCATCCTGAGGACTGAACTTCTGCAAGGGAAGTCCCCTTGGCCTCTCTGAGCTCAAGGTTTTGCTAAAAGTTTATCTCACACTCCATCTACCCACAGGAGCCATCTCCTCTCGGCTGTAGGCACACCTCTGGCTGGGACCTGTGGTCTCCACCAATTCGTCCAACCCTTGCTCCAGGATCCCCTCACTACCAGAGATTTCTTCAGCCCCTCATGCCCTCCCAGCTCCCCTACTCCATCTCATGGCCCCCTCTCCCTCACCACCCCTTGGTCCCTCTGCAGCTTTTCCAGCCCGGCAGCATCCCTCCTTCATCGAGCGGCCCCACCGATGCACATGCCCCAGAGCCGTGCCCCCACTGTGGCTCCCCCAGCCCCATCGCTGGCCTTCCACCTCAGCTCGAGCCCTCCTGCTCACACGCGGGGGAATTCTCCCTTTAGGGCTGCGTGGCTGCTCACTGCGGCGTCCCCTTCACTTCTCCTGGTGAAGGAGCAGCTGCCGTGAGCTGGAGGCCAGACAGCGGTTGCTTCTCAGCCTGGCCCGAGCTGCCAGCAACAGCCATGGGTGCTCCTTACCCAGGGCGCTCCCCAGACTGAGGCCAACCCTGCCCAGCTCCCGTCCTCCGCACAGGTGCCAGCTGCTGGTGGAGAAGACCCGTCACAGCTTGGAGCTCAGTAGCTCTCCACAGCACACACAAGAGACCAGGGCAACCCCCAGCCCTAGCCAGGCCCTGTGACCGCCTGGCGCACACCAGCGCCTGTCCTGGCTGTGGCTCTGCGCTGCCATGGGCCGCTGCTGGGCTCCCAAAAAGGGCTGAGGGACACCGGGTGCCACAGGCAGGAAGGCTAAGAGAAGGCTGCTAGCCGAATTTGAAAGATGCCCTGGAAAGAGCCTGTTTCTTGAGTGCACTCTGTCCCCAGCATGCCGTGCCAGGTGACGGGAAGGCCACGTCCCGCAGAATTCAATTTGACGCAGTGCTGTCCAAGGCACCACAGGCAGAGCCACCTGCAATGTCTGAAGCCACATCTACCCGTTTTACTGAGCGTCTGCCCAACGCCTGGGAATGCCAAGGAGCAGCCAGCACGTCTGTGGTGCCAGAAATGTGTTTTGCTTGTACTGGGGGAAAAAGGACGACATGGCAGAATTTTCCCTCTAGAAGAGAAAGGGACAGAGGGAACACCTCCAGAGCCGAGAAACCAAGGCCACAAACCAACAGTTCTCGAAATGGTATATGGCATAACCATGGTATGATTTTCTTTCCTTAGAATTTGTGATCACCACAACTGCAAGAAGTGGCAAAACCAGCATAGCAACTTCACAAATCTCAGGGAGGATACCTTAGAGAAGGATGCTTGTCTTAATGCTTTGAGCCCTTTCTCAGGTTGATTTAGGCTATGAAAGTTAAAAAAACCCTAACATGTTAACAGAATTTAGGCCATCCTCCTTTAGCTTTAACAAATGTTTTTACCAAGGATTGCAGTCAGCAACCAAAGCTGAGCCAGCTTCTTAAACCTCACTGAAAATCCTGAGATGGAATATTCTTCCTTTGTATTTTCCCTTTGCAGTTGATACAAAATGCACCTTAAATTCTTTTCCTCTTTTATTTAAATCAGCTGTTCTCCACACAGTCCTACTTCACAAGGACTCTAAGCAATATATAGTTAATTGATATATGTAATTATAGCCGTCATACCTCCCCTCCCGAGGAACTCAGTTACCAGCCCTATCCTTGACAAAATGCTTGTGAAGAATAATACATCTGAAGTCAAATGTTATCTGCTAATTGACAGGATGGTTTCAACAATGTAACCTTATCTTAGGTAAATAAACTTCTAAGGAAACTTTGAGCCAGAAAGGCCAAATGAGATGTTTGAGATTCCTTTTTGCTGCAGAAGGTCTTGTTTTGATAGTGCATTTGAATAGCAAAGGCTAAATGTGAAAGAGAATCTGAGAGACCAAAAGAGAGGCTCAGTTCCCTCCGAGGGAATATTTGAGTTTATATTTGCTCCAAACTCAGTGTTTTTCGTAACAGGAAAAAGCATCTTGAGGGGGTCTTTTAATTATCGTGGTAGAAAAAATGTGAAAAATTATCTTTATCTCGTATCTTATTTGAAAAAAATAAATTTAGTGCATCTCTAGCATTTGTTTCTTTAAATTCTTATTTAGATTTTATATTAATTTTTACACTTCAATAAATAAATAATTCACAAAACCAACCTAAAATTAGCATTTTTAACATACAACAGTGTTGTTACAGATGTGAAAACTCTTAATAACATTAATATTAAAATATTAGATCATAGACAGCAGTACTATACACCAAATGTGAGCTCCACAGATGTGTGAAAGCAGTGAGAAAGAAGAGAAGAAGTCACCAGCGGAGAGATGATGATGGAGGGAAAAAAAGTTCTGTCCCAGTGTGTGGATTCTGGGGGGTGAACAATAGTGCCCTGGAAATGGACTGCAAACTTTTCAAACACACGTTGTGGTGCACTGACTCTGTCTCTGATGAGTATTCAAAGATGTTAGAAGGCAGTGACCCTATGAAGTGCACTGCACTTCTGTAAAATTATTTGCTTTATTATAAAAATTATAATACATTTATTTATTTATTATAAAGCATAACTGACCTCAGAACAAAGGTGGCAATAATAACTTAAAATGCACTCTCAACTTAAGTTTGTCTCCTGAAATTCCAGTTAGCTTGAGGGTCTGTGACTTCACAGAAGGTCGTAACTGGAAGACATTCCTACACGTGCAGAACTGTTACCTCAGCTTAATTGCACATGAAGCGTTACTCAGTACCAATCTGCTTCCAAGGGGAGGGTGATCTTGAATCCTACACAGAAGACTGATCTTCCTTGCAAAAGATAAATCATATTGTGAGATGGGTTTTCAAACCATATGAACGATAATTTTGTTATGTTATAAACATTGCAAGAGTGTGTACAGTTACAAAGACTTTGATGTCAAGGGGCTTGGGGAAAAGAGTAAACAAATACACTGATCTTGATGTGCTTAGCATTAAAGAAATCCAATTTCCAAAAGCCATGGCTTATCCCTTATCAGCCAGGCCAAATCTGATCCCTCTGGGTGGTCATAGCAACCGAAGTCTGGAGCACTCTCTGGCTGAGCCTTCACTTCTAGCTTCCAAAATGCTTCCTTTTCTATCTCAGGCTGTGATCTGATTAATTTTTTCCAAACAGGATTACTAAAGAAGTGAGATTATTTATCTAGTGATCTTGCTAGGTCTTCTCTGAAAAGGCCTTCCTGTTTATAGAAATGACATCTTCCCACTCTTAATGCAGAAATACATACTTATATTCTTTCCGGGTCAGATTTCAGTAATTTTCTGACTAGCAGCTATATGACATCTGAGCATAAACTCTGTGTCCTGTAGCCTGTCCAGCTCAATGAAAATGTCAGCCCTGTACAGAAATAGAAGAAAATAAATGACGTGTGGTGCTTAGGTGATATGCCAGTTTAAGGGACACGATATCCTTAAATGCACGCCATACCACATTCTGAGTGGCTTGGTTTCCTAAACTGGACATTAACTCCCCCTTTAGCTGGGCCAAATATACTTGGGAAACTACCAAGTCGCTAGTGCTGCAGTGAACCTTGTTCTGCGGCTGACTGAGCCCTTATAAATCTGTTTGGGATTCCATCCTGATTACTGCATGCAAATGCTCTTACACCATTCTGTCTAGGACAAAGATTGGAGGGACCACACAGAAGCAATGATCCATCCCTTCCACCTAATTGTTGTTTGTGGTGACGGGAAGACAGCCAGATAGGGTGTCACTTCTTGCAGAATGACAGCCTCAACTTAGTAATGGCCTTAAGACTCTTAGATTGATGACTGACTGACTCCAAATGAGGCTCACAGGACTCATCCAGTCTATTGCAGTAAACTTCCACAGAACAGTCCTGGATCTTAGTTCCTAGTAATAAAAAATAATAACAATAAAAAAGGCAGCAAAATAACCAAGGCCTGTTCAGCATTCTACAGAGGATATTTAAAAGTCCTTCTTGTAGATCACATCGCTTCAGAAAGAACAGGGAGTTTACTGATGAAGGAACGGTTGTGGGGTATAGCAAGGGAAATCAGAGAAAAGGAAAGCAAGTTATCTCAGGTAAAAATGGTGTCCATTTCCTCAAGAAATAAACTGAAAAAGTGTAAGAGAGAATTATAATAGCAGGCTTGGCTCCAGAAGGAAGTTCAGGCGCAGGAAGAGTGCATTTTAATAAGACTGAAGGGAATTTTGCGTGCCAGGAATTCTATAGTCAGCATGGGTGATGTTAGGTTTAAGGTAGCAGGAGGAGGGAAAAGACAGGGAAACACGACAGCATCTGTTTCAGTGTACCCAGTTTGTCATTATAATCCTAAACACAAATGGTCCTGGGGGGGAGAATAATACTCAAAACTGAACAATAGTGGGAAACCTATCAGGTAATAACTTGTCGTGTAGCGGTATGGAAGGAAAGTCAACAGAGTTTTGGAATGACAGATGAAACTATTATTAGATTGTGTTATTTACTAAGACTACTCCATCTTTAACTTCTGATATATAAGGCAATATAACGTTGTGACAGAGCACAGGGAGAAATACCCATATCTTTAAAACAGGTAATTGTCTCTTGAACCCTCATTTGTAAATAAAATAAAAAAGAATAAGCAAAATTAGTAAACAACTTATCAAAATATTTAAGGTTCTCTGGACTTTCTTTCACATCTTACTCTTAATAGTGTAATAGTGTTTCTAGTTTAATGATTATTTTCATTAAACTAGAAACTAGATTTGAACTGAGAAACAAGAAATATTCCATAGGGCTTGATCAGATATTTCCATACAAGATATTTTTACTGTACCAGGTAAGAAAAGAAGCATGTCTCAGCAACAGTGACCTAAGCACCAAGTCTTCTGAAATTACTTTCTTTTTTATATTTAAAAACATCATGGCTTCAGATAAACTTCAGATAAAACCTTAAAAGCTCAATGCAATAAGGACATTTTATTGTTATTGTTATTATTGACTGGCTGTTAATGAAATAATTCCAAGTAGTACACGATATTTTTGCTGCCATTAATGTCATTCTTGATCTACATTATAGCTTAGGTTAAAATATTATCTAGTAACGTACATGACCATGTTCTTGACTTTTCCTTTTCCTTACTGTTTTGCGTATATATGACAAACATTGCTGCTGACAAGGACAGGATTCTAGCATAACATATAGATGTTACTTGAAAGAAAACACCTTATATATATTTTGGTGCATCTGACGAAGCAAACATTAAGCATACAGAATTCTTGTAACTGTAAATCAGGGAATAGACAACTGTACCATGGGTATCATTCTTAAAAGCTGCAGTTTTATTTTACTAAATTATCTATGTTAAAAACAAATCTGTGCCTGGTGTGGAATTTCACTGCATCAAGTGTTACAATATTTTTGTTTTCATTACAAGCAGGAGAATGCATGTAGAACAAGTGTTAAGAAACATGACAATAAATTAGAATATAATTTACAAAAGCAAAAATAATAATAATAAAGTAACAGTGTACCACATTAATACTGAGTATAAAATAATAAGCAACTAATCACAATAATACAAAGGTAATTTCAGTCTGTATTATTAAGGATATCTATGTGACATTCACTCCATTACAAAGTTCCTAACAAAATGGACTATTTTTAGGTGTATACACCTTGAGGGGTTAATCTCTAGATTTTTCTGTTTTGATCTTCTTCAGCTGATAGTATTGCTCAGTGGAAGTACTGGCACCAGACTGATTTCTGCATTTCATATTCTACTATTTGATTCTAGGCCTGTGATATTTATAGCCTATACAAATAGTCCTTTTGTCACTATTTGGGAATATAACACTATTTAGCTTAGATTATATAGATGGCTACAGTGTAGCAGCAGCAACGAACTGTGCTGTGGAAACCAATTATTTTTCTTTTAATTAGGTTTCATTTTTCGGTCTTAGTCTGAAGTGTTGCTTAGTTTGTAAATCCACATACATTCTGTGTTTTGTTCCCTTTAATAATACAATTCAACGTTGCTCCAGGGAGTTCTTTAAATTCAGACCTCAGTGCTGTTACGTTGCAGAGTAAACATCAGACTCCCTAGTGTTCTAGCACCAGTAAGAGAGCAAAATGTGTCTTTGGAAACACTCCTTACAATTTTAATGTCCTAAGTGAGGTAAAAAAAAAAAGAAGGTTTCTTTTGAATACATAGAAAACCCTTTTCTTGTTAGCTAAAAGACACATTAGCTGATAAACAAAATCATGCCCTGGAGAAAACCGGACCCTGATACAAAGAGGCCTCTTGCTTAGGGAACGCCATAGCAACCCCTTTCCCTTTCATTATATTTTTGACCTAGCCAGGGCATGCTAGCACCAAGGTGTTTTGTCAAAAGGATATAGAAAGTCGATTCACTTTACAGAAAAGGACTACATATCGCCCTTAATCCCCATGTGCAACCCCCAAAGATTGGGGGTTTTTTTATCTACTGGTGTCAGTTTTAAGAGGAACTGTTTACATGGTGATGAGAGCAGCAGATAAGCATACGTGAATACACGCAAGTCAACTGAAAATGAATTCCACTGGTCACAGGAGTACAGAAGTGGAAATACTGGCAAGAGGTAGCAGATGACAGAAATTTGACGGCCGTGAATATGTGGGCTACACAAAACCTCAGAGACAGATTGTCAATATGTTGGGGTTATTTCATAGTATGAGTCTTGTTAACAATACCTATTGTTCCATGTTAATTCACATTACTAAACTGTGTGCAACACATTTGGCTTGTTATTGGTAAAATACATTGGTACACTTCAATCTCATGATATTTTGAAATAATTTTTCACTGAAAAGAGTACTTTTTAAAAAAAGTGCTATTTGAGTTAGAATTTGCAACACATTTTTGTTCACAGAATTTTAATTGCACTACAACAAAGGAGGCATAGTTGGACACAAAAGCACATTCATCAAGTACCTGCTGCAAAACGCAAGCATTCAAGTACAATATATTAATATAAACAAGTACCTACTTTCCTTATCTCCTTGTTGAGTCTGTTACTGAAAAGTGAAGGGGAAGAGGAGCATGATAATTAACTTTTTTATGGTAGAATGTGACTTGCCTAAGTAGTTTGGTTTCACGTTTAAAAATGCAAAGTATTTGGTGAATATTAAAAATATCGTAATATGAAGTAAGTGGAATATGGCATCAGCATAGTTAAGGCATCTAGCTACTAATCCAAAGGCATGAGTTTGTTCCAGCCTCATGCTGAAAGCTGCCCCTAGCTTTAAATACAGTCCAGCCTTAAATATGTACCTGGCCATTTAGGTGATGGTGGCCAGACTTCATTCTAGCCATCCCTTTTCCAGTGTGCCTTACTCCTGATAGTCCAACACGCCTCTTGGCTCAAGCACGCTTTTGACTTCTCATTTGAACAGAACCTAGATACTGCCACGAGTCGTTTATTCTTTGGTTATCCTTGCCCACTTAGATGTGGTCTCCTGAACGGCACATTCACATATTCTTTCTCATAAACAAATGCCCTTCTCCTATGGTATCAAAGAAGGGAACATCTGGAATCCATTTTAACTTTCAGCTTTGCAAAGGATTGTTGCTATTACACAGTAGGCTTATCTTTTTCACTGGAATTCCTTAGTTTTGGAGAATCAAAAGTAACATGTAAACCAGATCTAGATGCCCACAGTTTTTTCTGCTCTGTGACTGCTGTTGTAAACAAAAGTGATCTGGAGTCAAAGTGTAAGTTCTAAGCAACCTGTATGGTAGTAGTGAAGGAGCTGGCAATACAGTCTTCACCACTGTTTGAGTCTGCGTCCTCCATGATAATGAAATATGTTCCCTTTCAGTGGAAATATCAGCTTCATTTGTACAATGGTAAGATGGCTATAAACCTGAAACAGAGATTTCATTTTGTTTCATAGCACACTTGTATTTCATGCACCACTGCAATAACTGTTGCACCTCTTAAAACTAACTCCCTCATCGTTGTTCTACTTAGTATAGCTTTATATATGGCTCACAGCAGTGTTCAGGAAATATGGATTACTCCAAAGGGAATTAGGTGGAATGAAGGAAAAATACATTTTTTTTTTAAATTTCTGCTCCTTAAATAACATTACCAAGCTCATTTTATAATTTAAATTGTGGTGCTGTGTCGTGAGATAAAATAGTTAACTCCCTCATCGTTGTTCTACTTAGTATAGCTTTATATATGGCTCACAGCAGTGTTCAGGAAATATGGATTACTCCAAAGGGAATTAGGTGGAATGAAGGAAAAATACATTTTTTTTTTAAATTTCTGCTCCTTAAATAACATTACCAAGCTCATTTTATAATTTAAATTGTGGTGCTGTGTCGTGAGATAAAATAGTTAACATTTTTAAGCTATGACTTAATATTTTTTTGATTCTTCTTTACTTCCATAGTAGACCAAGTCATAACAGCTACATCTTAAACAGTTTTAAATACAAATGGATTCAGTGTCATTGCTAAGTCCATAATAAAATTTATTTTAATGGTCCAAGGAGGTAAACAGACTATTGGATTTAGTCAAAAGAACACAAATGTTCCACAGTAAGCTATTCTATATGTGTTGTGTGGATCTTTCCAATTTGGCATCCCCTCCTTATACTGTGTCCAGCACTTTGGATTAATAAATCCCACTTCACAGAAGTTAAAATAATATTGAAATCCTGTCAGCTGGGGCTGACCAGTGGTTACGTTTTCCACAGGGTAATGCATTTGCAAGGACGTCAATCTCATTCCACTCTGTGGCTCTCTTCGATGGACACTCTTCCACAATGATAACAGCAAGGCATGTTCTTGTGCTTTCCGTGGGTCAGTGTCCTTGGCAGGTCTTGCAGCACATCTGTCTGAAGTATGCTCGACTGCAGAACTTGAACTTCAGCACCAGTGGGCAATATGCCACTTTGTTCACATCTTTGCACTCTAATTATTAAGAGCATTAAAGAGAAAAAATCAGAAACAAAAATTAAAATATAAAGAAAATTTGGCATTTAACATGTTGCTTCTCTATCCAACCACCTTGTCCTCTTTGTAACTACTCTTTCTAGTCCAGCCTACTGCACACAATATATTTTAAAAAGTCATAAAAACGTTTGCAAGGCTTCCCTCCCAGACATTTAGAAATGTGCCCACTTTGTCTTGGAAGAATTACCATTTATTGGGATAAATGATCACTTTAGGCAGCTAGGAAATGTGAGTCATTTTTCTTACAATACTTTTATAGCTTCTTTCTCAGGAGTTATTTTGTCCATCCATGAGAAGTTATCCAAAATCTAACATGATCTGCACTATTTGGTACCATGCCTCTGTATTTGTAAGAATCCTTGAAATAGAATGTGCATTGCAGCTAACAGGGATGGAGAAAATTATGAGCATTATGAATAAAGGCACCAACAGTGTGAGTTCAGTGACTGGACTGAATGGTGGATTGTACCTTAGGCTTGGTTCCACACACCCACAATTTCTTCTATGCAGGTGGAAAAGCCATTTTTATGCCTGTAATAGACATGTAGGAGCTTTTTTCATAGTTGTGTTTTCCCTATATGCTGGGCTTACTGCCCCAGTACCCCTCGTCATACTGGCAGGTAACTCTCCCAGGAAGGGAAAAAACAAGAGCTCAACCATGTGGAGGAAGAATTCCTTCTTTTCCATTCCATACAGGTTGTATCTAAAGTGACTTGGGAGGGTACATTACAGGAGCACTGCTGGAATATGCTGTGGTTCTCCTCTAGCTCCATCTCCTTTCTGTAGAAAGAAGGTGGTAATAGGGAATGAGATAGTTTGGTCTATGTCCAGCTCTTATTCTGGTATAGCTGGAGATACAGCTGTATCTGAGCGCTCAAGGGTACACTCAGGTTCTACAGCTCAGATATTGCTGCTGCAGATTTCATTTGCACTGGAGTTAATACTGTGATAGAAGCCTGACAGGGAATTTTTAGTTAAAAGCATTTGCACAGTTCCTTCTAGACTAATATTAAAGCAGGACTTTGTCAAGGAAGTTTGCTTCACACGTAGGAAGATGGAAGAGATGTATATGGAGAAAAAGTAAACCCCACAAGTTTGATTTACAAAAATTAAGTGATGGGAAGAATGAAATTAAATTAATTTTCTGAAATTGTCAGAAAATTATTTGTCTCAAAAGGATGCTGTTTTTACTCTTTAAATGTTGCATTTGATACTGGCTTCCTCCTACAATCTTTCTCATTAGCTATAAAGAAAACGTGAATAAAAAGGAGATGAACTAGTAGTACTTTGACCATTATCATACTTCGTATTGATTTGATATCTAGAAGTGAGGACTGGAGGCCAGGATGCTGTTGCTCCAAAGCCTGACAGAACAACAGTCCTTGACTTCAACACGTTTGTAAGCCAAGTATGAAAGAGACAACAGACCCACCGAACAGGTAAGAAAAGAAAAATGTCATGGTGAAACAAACACATCAGCATGTACAATCATTCAGCCACTCCTATTTGTCTTCCTTCTAGTATGTTATTTTTTCTCTGGGACAGGTAGTTATGGACAGTTCATTTGTGCTGCAAGCATACTGTAGTAGCAAGTTAAGCACAGATGAGAATTTTTAGTATTTGAACCTAGGAAAGCATTAGTGAGGTTGAACTTCAGGGTCTCCAGTGAACAGTATTTCTGCTAATGGCAATATGCAAGCTTTTAGCTAGATAAGTAGAGGTCATGGAATTACTTAAACTTTGATTTCATTAACACAGATATAGTGCTTTCATTGTAATTTTTTTACTCCACCTACCCAATGTTTTATGTACTACTTTTCTAATTGTTTCATTCTAAATTTGGAAACAGAGTTGGATGCCAGAAGAAAAGACATTGGGGGTAGCTTGTTGAAACATATTTCTCTATCAGCAACCGCACATGGTCACTGTCTTTCACTGAGTTTCAAAAACTCTTCCCAGAAGAGGTCAAGTATCTTCCAGAAATATTTCAGGTCCTTGTGTTTGTGAAGACTGGGAATATAGGAAAGACAGATGGTGAATTATAAATGAAGTCAGGAATAAAAAGGCCCACTTGATCTTGACGAGATGTAAAAAGTTCACTCAATCCCAAAAACAACCTTCATGCACGCTGTATTTAGTTAAATACAGGTAAAGCCACTAACTGTGTTTTTGCTAAAAGTAGGATTTGAAATTACCCTGTTTCATGTTTCTTTAAGTTATTCTTCCTCTTGACTACAACTGCACCCTGTTCAGCCAATGCCATTTGGACAGCAGTGAGATAGTATTATGGAAGTTGCCCACAACTTCTGTTTTAAAAATCAGTTTCGAAATAGATATGGTGGCCAATGAAGTAGTCTGTTCTTCATAGGACTGTGGTTGAGTGGAAGAGGTTTAGCAGAGCCCTTTTTGCTCCTAGCAACTACTGTTAATAAGTTTCAGTAAGGTACATGTCTTAAACTCTCCCTTTCTGAACTTTGTGGCTAATTGAGACAATATGATATGAAGTATCATGTTACAGTAATAAACACAGAATGCCACTGTGACTTCAGCTAAAGAGACTGCAAAGACATATCACACAAAGTACAAGGAAAACTGAAAGGACATAAAAATAGATAAAATTTTTCAGATAAAAAGTTTTTCAAATAAAAAGATTTCAGGTGAAGTTTCAGGTGGCCTTTATCAGTCTAGATTGAGCAGGCATATATATACTAAATGGAATAAAATAATGCTGAATACATTTCAAATTGTGTGGTACATGCTGCCTGTAGTTCACTTCCAGCAGCAAATGCAATGTTACCCTCAGCAGCAGCAGCCCGTCAAAACCCCACCTACAATATTCTAAATCACCAGTGAAGAGTTTAAAGAAAACAAAGAGCTAAAGCAGATGTAAAATGTAACAAGGTATATTGTTTTACTATTTCCGTATCCCCAAAATTTTGACTCTATGTAAACAAACCCATGTTTTCCCCAGGAAAGTGCTTCCAAACTTTACCAATGTGATCATTATACTACAGAGCGGCTCAAGCTTCCTCAAAAACATGTATGTCCTTATCTTGGGTTAGTAAAATTAAATTGTCCAGAAATTGTTGAATGGGTTCCACAGGCTGCAAGCACCAGAGTTTAACAAGTGAAGGGAGTGAGGAGGTTTGCTGGGGTTTGAATTGGGAAGGGAATCCAGCTACTTTGACTCTGCCACAAACCGATGACCTGCTGCTGAAGTTGCTTTTGCCCCAACAGTGGGGCTCAAAGCACAAGGCAGTGATACTAGGTGGCATGTGGACAAAGTCTCCCTGTGCAAGCAGGTATGCTCTGCTACGCGCATGCACTCCCAAGGCCCTGAGAGACCTGACTCCTTCCCTGAAACCCAAATACTGATAAAAGTTCACATCCCACTGCACCTGGAGAAGAGACAGAAGCGAGTATGTAGGCACAGTATGCCTCTCTCAAATACATTCACATGGAAATACTAGAACTCAAGTATTTCTTTCTTAGAAAGTATCATCTTTCCAAAATAGTTGTGCTCTTTAGGATTAGCTAGTTCTTGAAATCTTACAAGCCTTCCATCATCGCCAGTATGCTGGAAAAGATATGCCTCTCTGTTTAAAGGTTAACACTTTACTAACACAACAGACACAATTCTCTTGTGTCTAAGAGGATTTTTTTAAGGCAGAAAATGTGCAATACCTGTACATTATTCTGCAAATCTTCAGTTTGTGGTTCTTACATTCAGTGTTTAATAGCAGCTCTGAGATGTGTACAAATTAAAATATGTACTTAAGAAATACTTGAAAAATTATTGAAAAAATACCTTGAAGACAAAATTTGTGTTTAATTTTGGTGTAGGGCACTCTGAGTATTTCATGGATTGCAGCAAGGTAATTCTGAAAGGATGCAGGTATTTTAAATTGTTAAATGAACTTGGAGATTACATTTACTTTTGACCTACTTGAGCCACTTAATTGCTTACAAATAATCAATGGTTTCCAGTAAATACATGTGGAATACGATGTGGAACATCAGCAAAACGGGGATGCTAAGTGGCAACGCACTGGGACCTGTATCTATTGGAAGAGATCTTTTCCCCCTCGATTCTTCCTAAGTGCGCTAATGAGGTTGCATGGCTGTCAGTAAGGAGCTGGCTCACACCTGGCCCACTCAGAGGGGAGGCCAAAGAGCTGAAGTCCGTCTGGAATACTATGTAAGTGGTTTTCAACATTTTCTATTTGTGAATCTCAAAAATTTTCCAGTGAAAGTATAGGTCCCTGAAAACCACTATTACCAACAGGCTTACTTTTCATAGTTACCCTGCACAGTTCCACTGTAAAGAAGTCCATGCCCACCAAGTGTGCATAGATCACACACAGAAAACCCTGATTGTATTCATCTATAGGAGATTAGCATATTTTCTTGATAATATTGAAGAATTATTAACATAATCACTATAAATAACATGACCTTGTCATTCTGAAATTAAGAGGAGACTGGAACTACGTCATGCCCACTTGTAAGTAATTTATTACCTTCCTTCCTTTGGAAAAAGTCAACGTCCGTGTTTGAAAATATCATTTAGCCTTTGAGCTTTAAAGGGCAGAAAGTTCCCTAGATTGATAATCATCACATAAAGATTACTCAAGAGCACTAAACATAAAAATGGGAATTAAAATAAGCAAGGAAAATTCTATTGTGAAGATGTTTTTCAAATGACAACATGGGATGATAAGCCTCTATTTCAAATTAAAACTTCCAAGCAGGAAATTATGGTGCTCATACACTGAATCATCAGTTTATTTCTGGGAAGATTTTAGTATGCTCCCATTTCATCACAGGCATCTCCATTTGACAGACTTTTAAAACAACTTTTAATCTATGGTGTGAACCTAAATGGATACAGGAGGTATTGAATGAACACCAAATCAGGGTAGACTGTAGTATAAATTTGCCCTTTTTAAAAATTTTAAAATCAGAGTATTTGTTCCATATAAATAGGATATTAAACTCCAGTGTAGTTGGAGAACCTATGTAAAAGATACTCCATTATATACTGCACAGAGACTAGTTACGTTACAAAGCGCAGTGTTAGTTACATTGTGGTCAAGTATTCAAAATTCAGGAAATATCATAATTTACGGAATAGCTGTTTTAAAAGAACTATTGTTGCTGTGTAATCTTTCTTGGTTTTTGGACATGTATGTTTCGGTAATTTTTTATTCCTGTTCCTCTTTCACACGAAATGAAATGTACTCATCTGGTGAATAACTATTCTAAATTTTTACTATCAGTGAGGAAACTTTTTTTTTACTGCTTAGCACTCCAATTCTACTTTGAAGCTTTGACAGCATTTCCTAATAGGTTGGCTGGGACAATTTATGAGTTCAGATGTGGAGCCTTTCATAAACATTAACAAGCTTATTCTGACATTATTATCTAATATATCCTCTAGCAAAAAGATGTTATGATTAAGCTAGTAAATAGTCCGACTAAATTAGACTGTATCACATAAAAATACTGTAATTATTTCAAACAGGCATTATAAATCCATTAAATTAATAGTTAATTAGAGGAAGCTGACAAGTAAGTCAAAGTATAAAAACAGGCTTGTAGCACCATGTAGCATTAAATCTGTGGTCCCAGTCTTTCAATGAACATGTAATTAACTATTTTTGTCACTACATTGTTATGTTAACTGCTTATGGAGCAGATAGAAGGACAGTGAGAAGTATGTCATGCTCCCCCTGCTATTGAACCAATAGAGAGACTGGAAAATTAATGACACAAAACGATAGTATTTTGTCTATGACTTAGGATGTATATTTTTAAGGGTGGTTTTTTAAACAAAGAACCTGTATGTAGGTTTTTATTGACTTTACCTTTGACTTCACACTTCACCTTCATCTTCACCATCATTACAATGACTAATTAGAAAACAGTTGTAAAAAAATAATTCACAGTCCGAGAGATGATGTCATGTAGACTTTTACTAACATATTAATGCAGTAACACTAGCCATGTCACTTTACCCTTTCCATAATAAATTATATTAAGATGGCAAACCTACCTTCTGTGTTGGAAATGGGAGTACTGTCACATTTACTTTCACACTGCTGCATTGATGGAGGTCTAAGTGTTTCTGGACACTCACTGGATGCTTGTCCGGTGTATGAGAGGCACTGTACTGTTCTCATCTGTTGCCCAAGACCACACTGTGCAGAACACTAAAAATAAGAAAGATAAGAAAGTAAAACAACTTGGATCCAATTTTAAAATATAAAACAAGATAATAAGAAAGCAATCAGGAATAGTACACATGCACGAATTTTAAAGAAGGCAGGCATATGAAGAGACTGGGTTAATACAGAAATTAATTTTTGTAACATAGTTTAGAATTTTTCTTTTTTGACAGTATATGCTAGCACTTCTCTTTCAAAGAAAATAAAACACAATGCAATGTTGGCTCCCTGAACAGTTCAGATTTGAGTTATAAGAATATAAATTACATGATTTCATATATCATGTCTGAGTTTAAGTGCCTGTTTTCAAGAGAGAAATAATCACTTCAGAATAAAGAAGAAATACCCAGGAGAACAAGAATTCAAATCTGCTAGAGGACTTTTTCAAGGAAAAAGGAAACTATCTTTCAAACAAAAATACTTTGCTGTTTCAAAACATTTTTTAATTTCTATAACTAATCAGTGGTTTTAGTACAATATCAATTTAAGATAAATGCACATCTGAACAACTACCATAAAAGAAAAGCTGATTAGACTGTAATACCACAAATGATTGTCCCCTGGTTAGTTAAGATGAAGTGTTTTATTTTCATTCGTGGCAAATACCTCAGCAAACTTAGAAACTGCAACAGCCATTTAGTATTTTAAAAACAGGCCATTGATCATAATTGAGATGCAAAAACATAAAGAAAGCAGGAAACTCAGTATATCGTATTTAGAAACACTGCATAATGTCAGCACTATTCAGTCCATCCTGTAACAATGTAGCTCCCTGTCTGGTAATTCAGCAGATTTTATGTAAAATTATATAGACCTCAAAGGTTTTTTTGGCAGCTATATATATCTTGCTAAAATAGGAATTGGGTTGGTATTTCCATCATGCTTCTCAAGGAAGTTAAATGTGTTTTAAAAATACTAAACCTTGCAAGATTGCTGTATCCCAAAAGCCCCTTCCAAAAAACCCTGTAACAATGACTATTTAATTTAAAAAAAAATGCATACAGAAACTCATCCAGTAGAAACTAGACTGCTGTCAGCAAATCCTTTCTAGTTCAGCAGATGACTATTATTCAGAATAACATTTCAACCTGAGACAAACAGGGCTCAAACAGAAGCTTTTCTTTCAGTCACAGGAACCATCTCTTATCCATCTCCAGCAACATCTTATCCTTAGAAGGTGCCAATGTGTAGGGGACTAACAGAAATAACTAGTTATATGAACTATCTTACCTGCCCCCAGTCTCCAGTAACCCAGCGAGGAGGAGGACATCGGCCTAAACTACAGCGGATGCGGACTGGCGGCTTGTTTTCCTCTTGGCATTGCGCGGCTGGGAAAGTTTTTAAAAGATCGCTGCTTTTGCACAGTACAATTCGGTGTTTGAATCCTGGGCCACACTTTGGTGTGCACTGGAAAAATATTGATATAGATAATGAAAAACTTGGTAAAAAGTCAAGGAAACTGTAAGAAATGTTATTATGGAAAACAAAATATATTTATGGTCTTACAATTAAACTATCATCACAATTTTCTGAAGACGGTGAGGATAATTTTAAAATGTTTAGAAACACAAACAAGCTGACTGATGACCGCTCTATTAAGTTCAAGTTTTTATAAGTTCTTCGCCTCAGTCTTCACTGGCAGTCTCTCTTCCCACATCTCTGAAGCAGATGGACTGCAAGACAGTGTCTGGGGGGGCAAAGTCCCTCCCCCTGCAAGAGAACATCAGGGTTGTGACCAGCTGAGGAACCAGAACATAGACAATTCTATGGGACCTGAATATGGAACTGCCTTTCATATGAAAGCAGCTGTAGAGACAAAACATTATCTGGGAAATAATACTATGTGGAACTGAAGAGGTTGCACACCAAAGGCCTTCCACACATCCAAAACAGGTCAGTATACAACAGGAAAAAAGAACCCCCCCTAAGATTCACTTTTTAAAATATTATTTTAGAGATCCAAACTTTACTGTTGTATGCCTAACCTTGAAGCATTTCTGTCTAGCTTGAAGAAATTTTAAAATAATTCTACAATACTACGTAAGATATCTATAGTCTCCATACATATGTAAAAGTGTATATACATATACATCAAAACAACATCTTTAAGAAACATCTCAGTGGGAGCCACCTAAACAAGTCAATACAGAAGGTAGAGGTTTATCCTAAATCTTATCTGCGCTTAAATTTAGGATCTTAAACCGGGCTGCAAAGAGATGGGTCCTCCATTTGGTGTTTATAATCCAGAACTGCAAAATGGGTACATAATCACTTTTCTTAAAATTTAACCTTTCCTTTGCTATGCTATTCTATCCTTTCTTATCAAGGTACTGCCTCCTTGACTACTGTAGTGCATTGTTCAGAAATCTGATACAGAATAGACGGGTTAAATCATCCTCACACTGAAGGGGCTTTAACCCCAAACTTTGTGTAACCTAAGTACCTGCCTACTACAAAACTAGGGGAAAGATTGAAGTAAGTGAAGAAAGATCTCTCTCTCTCTGGATGAACTGAAAAAAAAGAGTATTAACGCTAAATAGAGACCAAAAAAGAATGACAATGAATATGTGAGGTCTTCAGCATCATGATCGTGACTCCTCAGTTCTGGTCCATATTCCATGGAGTGTTGCGTGTATTTTCTCCCACAGATATTTAATGTAAAATGCAAGACATTTAAGCAGGAACTAGAAGCAAGTGCCCCTTCCTAGCTGAGTGCTTAAAAATCACTTGCACTCAATCTTTTCTTCTCAGTGACTAAGCCTTCTGTCAAAAACAAAAAAAAGAGACACTTGAAGACAACATCAAGAGATCTTGTAAAAAATGTCAAAACCCAACGTGCCTGTGCTGTTTCATAATCTCTATAACATGTTAGTAAATAAGCAAGAATTCGATGATCAAAATTTGAGTTTAGATGCTTCCATTTTCTAGTCCTGCTTGAAGATACGTTCTTTTATCTGTGTCTAAGCTGTGATCTGAGAAAAACCTTCTTTCAGCTACTGGTACCGGAAGAAAACAACATGCCTTAAAAAATATTTTTTTGGAGTCATAGTCAAAATGCCACTAAATAAGATGGACAGCAGCCTGTCCCCAGAAATGAAAGTGAAGTAAGGAAATAGGTTGCCTACAATAATACTGAATCACCAAAAATAAAAAGCACCAGTGGAATTTAACAAAATATGTATGTCTCCAAAGCAAATGCAAGACAAAATACCCAGACAGACAAAAACACGAAAAAGTGTCTTCCATTACTAAATGCTTCTAGAATTTTTGACCCAGTGGAAGTCATGACTAATGGTAATATGAATGCAAAGTAAATGTGCTTTTCTGATAAGGCTCTTCTCAAGAAATTATTAATTATTTTTTGCCGGTTTATTTTATTATATCTGGAAAAATACAAACGAAATAATTTACAGTGGGCAGAATAATTGAGTCAAAGCTCAACTATTGCAAAGCATGAAAAATTTTATGGTGAAAGTGATGTTACTCGAGAATGACTACATTCTGAAGGGCATGACAATGTTAGCTTTAACTATTATTTAATGAAAGCACTTTTACATTCTCCTAAGGACTTAATTTCATCTCTATGTTTACAAACATAGAGATGTTTTTCTGTTTTTTTACTGTTTTTCTGACCAAAAAAATAGAAAATTTCTTGTTAATTATCTTTGAAGACTAAAAAAAATGTGTAACTATATTGATGCTCAATAATTCTATAATTAGTAATAATAAATAATAGTTCTATAATAGTTTATATCACATATTGCTTGTTGTGAGTATGAAAACAGAACTTTAGAACTTGCATTCCAGACAAAAGTAGCAGGGTTTGCCATTGGTTTAAATGGAAGCAGTATTCAACTTTTCACATTCTGAGTTCACTCTTGTTTTCTTTTTCATGCTTCTGTCAGAAAATCATACAAATACATATATATATATATATTTCTGTGTATAGAATACAACTATAGAGATTTTAATACATTATATTTCTGGGAACCTGAACAGAAAAAAGTGCTATTTTTCTCATTATATTAAAATAGTATCATCAGTCAAGACAGTCTGCCAAGCTACACCAGGCAAAATTCATAGCAGAAAGAAGTTGGCACTTTTTCCATAATCCCGATTAAACACCATCACAACCAGAAGTTTAGCAGAGCTTAAATCTTTAGACTAGAATGATTTTGTTCAAGTCTATAACACA
>NW_010556785.1:23616-49246 GCF_000687285.1 Phaethon lepturus
GCTGTATAAAAGGCTGTATGTGAAGACCTTAAAAAGTTGTTCAAGCTTCTTATGAGGCTGGCGATGTTGATAGCTTTAAGGATGATGTATTAGTGAGCAATGCCTCAAGGAGGTAGCTTAAGGGTAACAGTATATAGACAACATATATCTAGGGCTCTGTAACTTGTCGTACGGATACTATTAGTTGTTAGTACTGAGATGATGCCTAGATATTCCTATTGGAAATAAAGTATTGTGATAATAGATGCAAAGAGCTTACAAACTATCAATGCCACAGATGTGGTATGATAAAGTCTTCAACTGAACACCCCCTCCCACTCGTCCATTCTTTCCTTCTCACTCTGCTCCCTTCTGCTCCAAGTCAGATTCATTTTCAAAGGGCTGGAATACACTGTGCCCTTTCAGGTAGGGACAAGGATTCTTTAATACCTTTTCTGCCTTGATTTTGGTGCCCAACTTCTTGCATGAAATGCTGGCTAACAGTGGGGTAAAAAAATAGTGTTCTGCATGTAGAACAACACATACTTTAAGATTCACTGTGCCATCTCTAGGTTTCTTGAGGTCCTGATCTACACGGAGAAAAGTTGCTGAAAGAAGCTCTTTTTCTACACGTTTCAGAATACAAAGCTGACAACTTTTTATAGAACTGATTCAAAAAGATATCTGCTATCTTAAACTGAATAAAACTAGAGACAGATTAAGGTGTAGTCTGGGAATGACTTATCTTTTTTATGATAAAGGATTATTAACAAAACCTTGTTCAAATAACAGAAGATTCAGAATATAAGGAAAAGCATCTGTCTGACAAATTAAGGAAAAAAAAAATTCAGAAGTTCACGTTATATTTTAGAAGATTTTTCTTTGATATAAAAGCTCACTAAAATGGCATTTCGTTCATTAGTCCTTACAGAACAAACCCAGTTGAACAGTACAGCAAATTGAGACATTTTTCTTTTGTTCAAAGAAAAATAATGTGTATAGTAACAATAATAAAAGAAGTGTGTAAGGAAGTAGTTTCTTCAGCTAGGAACAAATTAATATTATACAAGCATGAAATTCAGACAGCAAGAAGATGAACAACAACACCTTTCATGGCAGCTCACAGTATTGTAATTTAACATGCAGATATTACTACTTTTAAGTACTGCCACAAAGCTAGACTATTATTAACTAATAGCAGATGGAGTCTGCATCTTTGGAGACATTAAAAAGCTGTCTGGACATGGTCCTGGGTAACTGTCTCTAGGTGGCCCTGCTTGAGCAGGGGGGATTGGACAAGATGACCTCCAGAGGTCCCTTCCAACTTCAGCCATGCAGTGATTTAGTGAACTGTATGACCTGTATTAACAAATTATGGTAGGAGCTGTTCTGTACCACTTCTATAGGTACTCACAGTGTTGACAGTAGGCTTCCTTCTTTATGCTTTGAATTTCCAGATACTGTAACAACTTTTGCAGCTAAAAGTATATATGCACAGAACAGTATATGCGCAACTGCAGGCACATCAATCTTCTTTATAGTATGATTTATCATTTACTTTGAATGAAAGACTGTTTAAAGGCAAGCAAGTACACAGAAAAAGGGATACAATGAATCACAGGTATGTCACTAGTAGGTGATTCCAGTCTATTCTAATAGTCTCCTTTTGTTTTCTTAGACAAAGGAAGTGGAACAGTTTAAAACTACCTGGGCTTTAGTAAAGTATTTGAAAGGGGAATGACAACTGAGTAAAGGTTAGGATTTGAGAGATGATACCTGCAAAGACCTTCTAGGATCAATCATAGGACCGATTCAATTCATATTCCTTTCCAGTCTACTTAATGACGTTCATACAAAAGTAGTTTCAGTTGTTCAGTGTTTCTGAAATTACGGAAACTAGCAGATAGCTGTCCTGGTTTCAGCGGGAATGGAGTTAATTTTCTTCACAGAAGCTAGCGTGAGGCAATGTTTTGGATGTGCAATGAGAAAATGTTGATAATGTGCTGATGTTTTGAGTTGTTGCTGAGCAGTCAAGGACAGTCCAGCTTCTCCTGCTGGGCTGCCAGCGAGCGGGCTGGGGGTGCCCGGGGAGCTGGGAGGGGACACAGCTGGGACAGCTGACCCAGGCTGGCCAAAGGGATACTCCATACCATATGGCATCAGGCTCAGCATATAAAGCTGGGGTGAAGAAGATGAAGGGGGTGGAGGGACATTCAGAGTTATGGCGTCTGTCTTCCCAGGAAACCATTACGCGTGATGCAGCCCTGCTTCCCTGAGATGGCTGAACTCCTGCCTGCCCGCGGGGAGTGGTGAATGAATTCCTTGTTTTGCTTTGCTTGTGTGCGGCTTTTGCTTTGCCAGTTAAACCATCTTCATCTCAGACCATGAGTTTTCTCACTTTCGCTTTTGCCGATTCTCTCCCCTGACCCACCGGGGGGGAGTGAGCAAGCGGCTGCGTGGGGCTTGGTTGCTGGCTGGGGCTAAACCATGACAATACGAACAGGCAACTAGCTAACCTTGATGCTACAGATGTAGGCTCTGCAGAAAGAACTGGACAACCATGACGACGTAACAATTGAAATGAAGTTAATTTTGGCAGTATGACATGCAAAAAGCTTATTTAGGGTATACTGATACACTGCAGGCTACGGGTATTTTCAGTAAAGGCAGAAACAAAAGAATGAGGCACATGTGAAAACTCAGCTGGGATAATACACAGATTTAACTCCAGTCATCCATTCCCAAAAAGACAACTTCAAACTGAAACATGAAAGCAAAATGTGATCAAGATTAATTAATTTCTGATGAATAATAGCTGTAAAGGAAGAAGGGCTGTTTCAGATTACAAAAGCAAACACATATAAACTGTCATGGAACTAGAACATTAGAACACTTCTTGCAATTCCAAGATTGAAGTTCAGGAACAGTCTTCCAAGAAGCAGTGGGACAAATCCCCAGATTAACTAATTTTAAAACATAGTTTAATCAATTTATGAAAGCAATTACACGATACAGCTGCCTTTGAAAGAAAGGTCAGAGACATGGAAACTCAGGAAAACCTAACTTGTAAGTACTCCAAAGGGTACTTTGCGATAAAAAGTGGGGTGAGATGGGAGTCCAGGATAGCAAGGATCTGAAAATATACACAGGCATTTTCGCACTCTAATTTGCATGTGATACAGTCCCATTCAAATGGATCTGCCTCTCCTTTCAGCTGCACTGGTTCACATTCTTCAGATTTAATACCTGAATCAGTATAAGATATAGTATAAGCTTGGCTTATACTGTAACAGATATCAACATACTCAACTGAAAGTGTTCTTTCTTTAATAAAGAGAAGACCAACTTTCAAGTCTGCCTCTTGAGGCATGTTGCTAAGAAAAGCGATGCTTTACATCAGCAGAGTTAGTTCAGAAAAAAAAAAAATCAAGCCATTTATTCTGGCTTCTAATATTGCAAACCCATCATCTCTACTATCCAGCTATTTTCCTGTTCAAAAAAACAATAGAAATGGAAATGGCTTTTTTCTTTAAAACTATTATCTCATACTAAATGGCTATTCTAGTTTCTTTTTGTTTCATTGGGGTTTTTTTACTATTTTACTATTCTATTTCTTATTTTACTATTTTTCCACTATGATTGATAAAAACAAGTAACAACTGCTTGACAAAACAACAGAACTGACAACATCGAAAAAAAAGAAAAAACTGCTTCAATACTAAATATATGAGGTTCTGAATTTCTTATTACAATAGGAAATGTACTAATATTCAGTGGTCAGAGCTCTTGTCTCCAGTATTACCAATGAGGTTAACACAGCAAAATTTCCTTACTTCTGACCAGTCCAAAGCGACCCACTGTGGGGGACAGGACTGATTGTTACAGGGCTCTTTTTCAGTAGGCCGGTGTGTTAAACAGTTGGTATTGTCCAGTGTCTCCTCCTCAGAAGGTCCAATCTTTCTGATACAGAGAACTGTTCGTGAACGCATTCCTCCATCACAGGTCTTACTGCATTCTGACCAATCTCCTATAAACCATCTGGATAGAAAACGTTAGAAGACTCAGTTAATGCATTTCAGAAACAGAGTAGAAAATTGCATAAACCCAGAATCCAAATACTTTAAATTACTACACCTAAATCATTGTAACGATACACATACTCACATTTTAGTTCATGCCTCACTTCAATCATATCTTCCAATAAAAATACTACTTGGTATTTTTCTAGAGCAGCAATTTGCAGCTTAGGCTATAGTAGTTAGGAAGAAGTGTTGAGCCTGACAAAACTGCAGCTATTTACGTAGATTTGTAGTGGACTTGCCTGAAATGATTTCTCTGAAAGTGGTTTGCAACTGGAAATGTTTGAGAACCACTGCTGTAGGTTACAGCACAAGTTAAAAGCCAAGATGGTTGCCTCTCTTATCATTACAATCAAATAATTTTATCTTAAAATTATGCTGAGAGTGGATTCTCACATTTCTAAACTTTTTTGTAACAGGCTATACTGAAATGCAAAATATTCTCATTTATTAGAGTAAGTAAAGCAAACACTAGTAAAACATTAATTCATCACATTAAAAAATGACCTCAAGGAATACTTAAAAAATTTAAAGCACTCCATGACAGCTGCTAGAGAGAATATCTGAGTGTTTGTGTGTACATAGTAAAAGTCAGGAGTTGTACAGTTTATTTAGATTACTTTGTGTTGCAGCAGGGATTAAAGCAGCCGTTAATCTGGGTGTAATGTTATTTATTTTTGTTTGCTACTGACAAATGGTTAATGCAATAACGGTTAATGCCATAATGGTTAAGTTAATTGACCGAAAGTCTCTCTTCACATTGTCGAGCACATTTGGTGTTCAGTATTCCATATGTTGATTAGATACCTGCACCTGAATCATCCCTGCAAAGGATGAAGTGAAGTCTAGTATGCTGTCACATGTTGCCAACATGCCAAAAATGCTGGCCATGTCAGTCACTGTGGATGTTCCTGGAAGTACACTTGGACAAGTGTACTTGGACAAAAAGCCTTGTAAGCTTTGTCATTTTCTGAAGCCTCTGTCAAAAAAAATGTGCTGCTAACCTGTCTTGTGTTACAGAATGTGTTACAGGATATTCTAATATGAACCTAGATCAATGCAGAGATGCAAACAAATATGCCATATTCTGTTAATTTTTTGTTGGTACTATGATTTGCTCAAGTGCATTCTCAGGTACCTTTTATGTTTATATACGACAAGACAGTATATAATTCATAGAGCTATGGGAGTTACCTGTATAATTCCCTGAAATCTGGAACCTTAAGAGTTACTTATTGTAATAACAAATAAAATATTGTGAACAAACACAGTCTTTGCTGCAGCTCAGGGACATCAAGTATAACCTAAGTGGTATTCAGTTAGAGAGAGTAACATTCTTATAACTTTTGGTATACACCACAAGGAAAGCGTAATCATGTTAATTAAAAAAGGAAGTGTTTAACCACTCTATGTAAAGAGTAAGTCTTACTGGGTGATAAATCTTCCTGCCAAAAGGGTCAAACTTCTTTCGGTAACTATCTGTTATTTGAAAACCTTCTTCTAGACTACCTACAGGATCAGTGATCAAGAACCCTTCCTTAGCAATCTGGCACTTTGTGTTCACCCTGTGGGGAACATCAGAGTGGAGGCAGATGTGGGCTGAACTGCTCTAACATGTTCAAGCAGATGTTGATTAATACACACTTGCTGAACCTTGATGACTTGAGTTTTACCATGTTCATCAATGTCCCCGCTGTACTGGATGGAGAATCCAGGAGTATCCTACTTTGAGTGTTGGGTTTTTTTTCTTGTTTTTCTTTTTTTTAAAAATAATGTCAGTGCAAAAAATTAAAACTAACTGGTTTGAAACAACTATATTAACACTACTTTTTAAAGTGTTCATTTGTTAGTAGTTATGCCACACAAAGGAAGGGATAGAGATGTGTTTGGCAAAAAGGAACTGACCAAACATGACCACTTCCCAAGTTCTGCTCTCAAGTACATGGTCTGAGAGTTTAATTAGTGCACTTACAGCCATGCTAAACAGCACTATCCAAACAGAATCCAAGTGCATATCCTTGCAGGGTAAACATATATTTACACATAAGACTGTGGGGACAATGATTTAGACCTACTTTAGACCTGTTTGTGAGAAGCACATTCACATTCAAACACACTCAAGGTGAGAGCAGTGTAATGGCTTCACTTCTGTTTATGTCCAGTGAGTATGGTACATGACACAGGTGGAGTAAGTGTAGAAGACACTGCTCTGCCATCATGCAACCAGTCACCACACCAGGGAAGCAGCTGATACTCTGGGGGGAAACTGGCTTCAGGAAGACCTGTTGGGATTTTAATGCATTATAGTCTTCTCTCATTCCTCCCATGTCCATGCTACAATTTTACAGTTTCTAAGAGATATTTAAAAGAGACCACAGTATTTCTTTATTGTGCAATATCTGAATTTAATGAGCATTATTGATTTTCACGCCCAATTAGAATATAGCTACAGATTATATGAACTTAAACTAATCAGAGCTTGTGAATCAATAAACTGTTATCTCTCTTCCATTTTTTCCACAACTTTTTATTTTTCTCAAAACATAAGAATGGGCTGTTGTGCATATGCCGGAATTATTTTCTAGTGCAAAATATCACACCTGTTTCTGAACAGCATTTGTAGTAATATTACGCTATGCTGTAGGTGCTTGCCAAATTTCATTTTTTGAACAAATGTGGTTTTAATTATTTTTTCAATATATAGTGTACAGCTATCTTTAAAAATAAAACTAAATCGACATAATCAAGTAGGCACCTAATCCTAAAGACACACAGCATGACTGTACAACACTGAGTATCCTGGAGACAAAGTTGTTTGACAAAACAATTATTAGTAAATGGTTTGGTCTACTAGCCAGTTCCTGTGTTTGCCATTCTCATGTGAACACTTCAATCCAAATTTTAATATAATATACTTTAAAATACGGTAAACATTTAGTATGTAATATAAAAAACTATCACGAAGTTAGCGTCACCTCAAAATTCTTCTGTCATTGTCCTTAAAAATGGTCCGCAGTTCTACTCCAAGCACTATTCATCACATCTGACACACCTTAAGAAACTGCTTTGCTAGTATCTTCTTACTTACAGTGTCTGAGTTGCTTTGTGTAGTTTACACACCACTCATACCTCAGTTATATGAGCCCTCCTCTAGGTCAACGTATGTATTTTCCACAACTGACTTCAGAGGAACAAGAAGCCATAACCAAAACCAAAATCAAATATCCTGTCTGGCAAGACAGGACCCTAACACTAGATCAGAATTTTATATACATTTGGTCAACAGGATTTATTACAGATTACAAAAACTTTTCTATCTATGCAAAACACATGTCCATCTCAGTGATTAATGACTTACTCAGGTGGGCAAGGCTCAGTGTTGCAGGCTCTTTGGTTTTCTGGAGGCTTACTGTCAGGGTCACAGTAATTGTTTTGTACCACAGAGTTGTCATCCAGCCTTTTACACACCACCTCTTGTTTCTGCACACCTTAGGATGAAATGAAACACTATTAATTAATCATTCTTGCTCTTCTACTTGTTGAGTAGAAGTGTATTTCACCTACTGATTTTTAATCCTACCATCCCACTTCAATTGGCCGAATGCTGCAGGGGTGTGAATTCCAATTGACTGAATGCCCCCAGACCACAATAAATCTTCCCTTTTCCTTCAGTGTTAGACCACCCCACTGAAAGAGGATTTTAAATTGCTGTTGTTTTCTAAAACAAAGGGAATATATTTATAGATTTACTAACAGATTGTTTTTATTTGTATATTGCACAAAATCCATTTTCTGTCTAACCTCCTATCCTAGTAAGACACTTAGATTTCCAAAGAAAACACCACCAAACAGAATGTGGTCACACTTCAATGCAGAATTATTGTTTATGTGCTCTGGTTTAAAATAAACCAGCAATGCTGGGAAACAGTGTTGCATTTTTATACATGTCATCCTATAAACATTTTCTTCATTAAAATAATAGAAGTATTATTCATCCTGAAGGTTGCAGTCTGTCTCTGTGAATGTTCATTTTGTCTGGCACTCCCAGCTCCTCTTTCACTGTTAACCATCAACAGGGCAGTTTAATACTGATTATTATTGATTATAGGTCATTATATATAATGGCGTGTCACTGCCAAGGCAACATATAAAGTAGCATATTAAGCAGATTTTCTGATATTTAAAGAACAGGATTTAAAGAAAGGCATTAAAGAACCATTGATAGGACAACAGTACAGCTCAGAGTATTGGTCTAAAGAGTCATACACACAGCCTCCTCCTTTCTTTTTAGAACAAGCTGTATGATGTTTGCTAACATAAAGACTGCGGATCTGCAATTCATATGCAGTTCTTACTGAACATAAGCAGTTAAAATATTGAAATAATAGGATTATTTGTATGATAAAAGTTGCAAAAAGCCCTGAAACTTTCTTAAAAACAGAGGCAATTAAATAACTTTCTGCAAAATGTGAAATGCATGCAGTTAAATAGGAATTAAAACATCCTAGCTTCAAATATCTGCCAACTTAACTTTACAGCCCTCTCTTCATTTTAAGACAAGCTTTTTATAGGGGGTAGACATGCAGTAATAAAATTGATTATATAAATATGTTTTTCAGACACTAAATAACCCACTAAAACCATGGGATTTCTTTCACCAAATGTTTGTAATCCTTTTGATCATTTGAAACAAGCTAAACAACTTACCTTGCAATTACTTCTTTTGTTATTCATTATGGACAAGAATCAGATCTCCTACTTTGGTTCCTAAAATGTGACTTATACAGAATTGAGGTATTTAATTCCAACAGTGAGTCAAGCCTAGCCTTGAGATGCCTGAAGTTTGGCCCACAAAGCATCCTGCTTGGTTATAAACAGAAGTCTCCCAGTCCACACAGAGGCATGTGAAACGTTCATGGTGTTATGTGCAAAGTACACGGGGAATATGGTAACCTCCTTTTTCATGAGTCTTGAAGATGGCATGCACTCCCCCATGAGACAGCAGATGTTGGAGTAGGTATGACCCCTTCTCACCCTGCAGGGATTCCTAATTCCCATGAGCACACTGTAACTTCTGTGACTTAGTGGTTAATTTAGCTAAGGTGGCAAAACTGTGGTTTCTAGTCTGTAGATTATTTCTAGTTTTTATTCAGTTACAGTCTGATGTAAAATGTCTAAACCATATTGACAGCAAGGTTGAAAATCCATACCTGTCTGTGCTAGATAAATGTCTTATTTTCTGGTTAGACATTAAACCCTTTTCTTGTCTTCCCGCCATGGGCCCCATGAACCTTGCATCCCTGGCTGCACAATGGCCCAGAATGCTTATTAAAAAAATCTTCCCCTTCTCTACACTCTTAGACGACTCAACTTTCTACAGCACACAGCTAGAAGCACTCTCCTGGAGATGTACTCCCAGCTGAAATCTCTTCACTCTGCAATAGGGAATTGCTATTTAATAGATAACTGTCAAGGCATCCTGCAAAATATGGGTATTATCCCTCACATAAAAAAAGAGACCCTTCTTAACTCAAATACTCTCAGGAAAAAACAGCAATCTGGATCCTAAGCACATAAAAATGTTCTATGTGTCCTCAACTTTAATGCTGATGTTCCTCACAAGCAGGAGAGGTGTTAGATTCATCATTCAACACACCATTTCTTACAGGATGCCTGTTTAACAGGTGAGGACTTTGTATCAACCCTCAAAACCACCTGCCTCCTCACCTCAAAATCATTAACCATGTTGAGACCACAGTTGCCTAATGCTGGAATCTTCACTCAGTATGTAAAACCAGAGTCCAGAACTTTGCTGCTGGGACATGTCCTTCTTGATTAGCCACACAGAACCTTCACAAAGTAGGTACTTTAAATCAGGTTGTAAACAATTTCACATGTCTGACATCTCATGTTATCCCTAAACATCACAATCATATTAAAGTAAGCTTTATTTATGAAAAAGATACTGATTAATATCAGACATATGTCTTAGAGGTGAGCCACATAAATCAGTCAGCTTATTCCATTTGCTCTTCTTTCTACATATATCTGGATGATACTTTAAACAACAGCAGGTACCACTGAACAGCGCAGAAGACTGCCAGACTGTTTTCCAAATGTATCCTATATACACAAATTTACATGAACAAGCTAAAAAGAAAAT
Organism: Phaethon lepturus; assembly: GCF_000687285.1. Lineage (NCBI taxonomy): Eukaryota > Metazoa > Chordata > Aves > Phaethontiformes > Phaethontidae > Phaethon > Phaethon lepturus. Next base: position 33,838 of record NW_010556785.1, read on the forward strand.
ATCATTTCTGAAAAGCATCCAACCTCAAGTTTTTGCTAATTTTCAATTTACGTGCTTTACATGTTGGAAAAAAATCACAGAATCATAGTATAGTTTGGGTTGGAAAATAGTTTGGTTGACTTTCAAAGGTCATCTAGTCAAACTCCCCTGCAATGAGCAGGGACATTGTTTAAAAACATCCTAATGAGATCAACCTCAAAGTTGTTTCCCAGATGTATCCCTTCCAACCCCGGAACAAGACAAGACCATAGAATAGAATCATTGAATCACTGAATCATAGACCTTTAAAGGTCACCTAGTCCAACCCCCCTGCAATGAGCAGGAACATCTTCAACTAGATCATGTTACTCAGAGCCCCATCCAACCTGACCTTGAATGTTTCCAGGGATGGGGCCTCTACCACCTCTCTGGGCAACCTGCGCCAGTGTTTCACCACCCTCAGTGTGAAAAATTTCTTCCTTATATCTAGTCTAAATCTGCCCTCTTTTAGTTTAAAACTGTTACCCCTTGTCCTATCACAACAGGCCCTGCTAAAATGTCTGTCCCCATCTTTCTTATAGGCCCCTTTTAAATACTGGAAGGCTGCAATATGGTCTCCCCAGAACTTTCTCTTCTCCAGGCTGAACAACCCCAGCTCTCTCAGCCTGTCCTCACAGGAGAGTGTTCCTTCCCTCTGATCATTTCTGTGGCCTCTTCTGGACCCACTCCAACAGGTCCATGTCTTTCCTGTGCTGAGGGCCCCAGAGCTGGATGCAGGACTCCAGGTGGGGGCTCTCAGCAGAGCAGAGCAGAGAGGCAGAATCCCCTCCCTTGATCTGCTGGCCAAGCTTCTTTGGATGCAGCCCAGGATCTGGCTAGCCTTGTGGGCTGCGAGCATACATTGCCGACTCATGTCCAGCTTTTCATCCACCAGGACCCCCAACTCCTTCTCAGCATGCTTCATCAGCATTACGTCTTGCTCTCAATCCTTTCACCCCCCAGCCTGGATTGATATCAGGGGTTGCACCAACCCAGGTGTAGGACCCTGCACTTGGCCTGGTTGAACCTAATGAGGTTCACATGGGCCCATTCCTCAAGCTTGTCCAGGCAGCTTAGGACACCATCCCATCCCTCAGGCATGTCAACTGCACCACTCAGCTTGGTGTCATCTGCAAACTTGCTGAGGGTGCACTCAATCCGACTCTGTCATTGATGAAAATATTAAAGAGTACTGGTCCCAGTATGTCCCAATATGTCCCCCTGAGGGACACCACTTGTCACTGATCTCCATCTGGACATTGAGCCGTTGACCACTGCACTCTGGATGCAACCATCCAACCAATTCCTCATCCACCCAACAATCCACCCAGCAAATCCATCTCTCTCCAATTTAGAGACAACAATAGTGTGAGGGACTGTGTCAAAGGCCTTACAGAAGCACAGAGATGACATTGGTAGCTCTTCCCTTGTCCACTTATGTAGTCAGTCCATTACAGAAGGTCACCAGGTTGGTCAGGCAGGATTTGCGCTTGGTGAAGCCATGCTGACTGAAGCCATGCTGGCTGTCTCAAATCACCTCTCTGTCCTCCATGAGCCTTAGCATAGCTTCCAGGAGGGGCTCTGTTCCATCATCTTCCCAGGCACAGAGGGGAGACTGACAGGTCGGTAGTTCCCAGGGTCCTCCTTGCTACCCTCTTTAAAAATGGGTGCAATGTTTCCCTTTTTCCAGTCTGCAGGGACTTCACCTGACTGCCAGGACTTTTCAAATACCATGGAGAGCGGCTTGGCAACTACATCCGCCCATTCCCTCAAGACTCTGGGATGCATCTCATCAGGTCCCATAGACTTGTGTCTGTTCAGGTTCCTCAGGTGGTCTTGAACTTGATCTTCCCCCCCAGTGGGAGGGACTTTGCTCCTCCAGTCCCCATCTTGCAGTCCATCCACTCGAGAGGGGTGGTAAGAGAGATTTCCAGCGAAGGCTGAGGCAAAGAAGTTACTGAGTACTTCAGCTTTCTCTTCATCTGTTCTTATCAGTCTGTCAGTCTTGCTCATCTAGCGGGGTACACTTTCTTTCACCTTCCTTTTCTGGCTGACATACCTGTAGAAGCCCTTCTTATTATTCTTTGCATCCCTTGACAAGTTCAGCTCCAGCCACATGTTGGTCTTCCTGGCCCCATCTCCACACAACCGGAAAGCACCCTTGTACTCATCCCAGGATACTTGCCCCTGCTTCCACTGCCTGTGCGTTTCCTTCTTGCCCTTGAGTTTGACCAGCAGGTCTCTGCCATACTGGTATCTTGCCTTCCTTTCCTGATTTCTTACACCTGGGGATCGAGAGCTCTTGCACTCTTGGACAGTGTCCTTACACATCTGCCAGCTCTGTTCTGCTCCCTTGTCCCTGAGGGCAGTTTCCCAGGGGGTCCTGTTGACTAACTCCCTGAAGAGCTGGAAGGTTGCTTTCCTCAAATTTAGGCTCCTGACTTGACTCTTTGCCTGCCTCATATCTCTCACGATTGCAAATTCCACCAGTGCCTGATCGGTGCAGTCCAGGCTGTCTCCAATTTTGATGTCACCAACTAGCTCACAGGTGTGGGTGACCAACAGGTCCAGTATGGCATCCCCTCTGGTAGGGCTGTCTGTTACCTGCCACAGGAAGTTATCCTCCATATCCAGGAGTCTCCTGGATTGCCTACAGCTCGCCGTGCTGTTTTTCCAGCCGATGTTGGGGTGGTTGAAGTCCCCCAGCAGGACAGAAGCCTGCAAGCGTGATGCCTCCTGTAGTTGGAGTAAGAAGGCTTCATCAATAGACTCTCCTTGATCAGGTGGCCTGCAGTGGACACCAACCACAGGTTCCCTTTGTTGCCTCAGTTTTACACTCTTACTTTCTTATCTAATTCTGAATTCCTCTGAAAGCTTATAGCTTTCAACCTGAGCACGGCTATTCTTCAAAGATAGCTCTTCTCTCTCTACCAATTTCTTGACATAGAGGGCAACACCTTGGCCCTTCTTTCCTTGCCTGTCCCTTCTGAAACAGACTGTAGCCATTGATAGCCGCATTCCAACGATGGGATTCGTCCTACCAAGTTTCAGTAATGGCAACCAGATCATAGCTTTCTAACAGCACGGTTGCTTCCAGCTTCTCCCGTTTGTTCTCCCATGCTGTGTGCATTGGTGTAGAGGCACTTCAGCTGGGCTGTCGACCATGTCACCTCATAGAGGAAGACCCTTTAGTTCCTTTGAGGTCTTTCACTGGTATTTCCCTGTTGGCTCCTATTACTTATTACTAAATTATGGTGCTACATAGTTAGGTTCAGTTGGAATTGAGAAACAACTCAAATTATCATGGGGCTGAAGTACATGCCTCCACAGCTGTTGGTTGATTGTGTTAACACACAGATATTCTTTTTCAGATAGTCATCCATCAGGTATCAAAGATTTTAGGACTTCACATAAAGGTTTTCCATATATAGCACCTAATATTTCAATTACATGAAATGATATAAGTCTGAAATTCAGTGAGATCTTGCACTATAAGGGCAATTAAATAACCTTTGAACTACAACTAGAAGCAACACCTTTTATTGCTGGGAACCACTCTATGTAACGCCTTTCATAAACTGATCAAGCTCCACTTTAAGCCCAGGTACATTTTTCTTCTCTGAACTTTACTCCTGTGATTACTATAAGCATTCAAACTTCTATTCTAGATGCATTAACTGCCAATTTAATTTTTTAAAGTCAAAATGGCCTTTCAGTTTAAGTAACTTTATTGTGTTAACCAAGTCAACTCTTGCAGTCTCTGTGCTGTTAGATACACCATTCCTTTGGTCAACCTCACAACGCTTCTGCGCATCTGCTCACACCTGAGTTTATTACAGCCACAATACAAACTATGCTCAGTATTCCAGAGGGATTTTACTAGTGCCTCATCCAGTGTCATTAATACTTTTAAGAGAGATGCATCCTAAAACCAAATCTGCCCTTATGTCCTGGTTTCAGCCAGGATAGAGCTGGTTTTCTTCACAGAAGCCAGTGTGAGACTGTGTTTTGGATTTGGGATGAGAAACTGTTGATAATGTGCTGATGTTTTGGGTTGTTGCTGAGCAGTCAAGGACAGTCCAGCTTCTTGTGCTGGGCTGCCAGCGAGCGGGCTGGGGGTGCCCGGGGAGCTGGGAGGGGACACAGCCGGGACAGCTGACCCAGACTGGCCAAAGAGATATTCCCTACCATACGATGTCATGCCCAGTACATAAACTGGAGTTGGCCGGGGGGCGGAAATCGCTGCTCGGGGACGGGCTGTCGATCACCGGGTGGTGAGCAATTGCTGTATTGGGCATCACTTGTTCTTGTACATTCCTTTGTTGGTATTATCATTGTTGTTCCCTTCTTTCTTTCTGTCCTATTAAACCGTGTTTATCTCAACCCACGAGTTTTTTTCCCAATTCTCTTCCCCGTCCCACTGTGGGAGGGGGAGTGAGCGAGTGGCTGCATGGTGCTTAGTTGCCGGCTGGGGCTAAACCATGATACCTTATAATGACGACAACACATCCTAGTCTTCTCCGTATGTCTCCTAGTGCTGCACTGTCAGCAAATTTCATCACAGCTTTCCACTTTTTCTGGTGCCATCAAAACAAGAAGTCTCATGAGTCAGGTCTCTAAGAAGCTCACTAGGGTCACTGCCTTTTGGCCCAGTAATTTAAGTATGCCTCTTGTGTATTCATGTTTTCTAATCTTTTTCTAGGTGTAGATGACAACAAAAGCCTTAAGAAAGTCTAGATCAATGAATCTACTACATTTCCTTGGTCTAGAAAATTAGTTCTATATTAAAATATATATGGCTAGTCAAGCATGACTTACCATGTTACACTTTGTCCCATTTATCACTTATTTCTAGATCTTTATGTTTTTCTTCAAAATTTCAAATCAGTTAGTAGTTGTGATTTTAAAAAATATATATACATATATACATACACACGCAGAGTGAGAGATTATTTTCTTCAGTTCTCTACTCCTTTAGTACTATTTTAGTAAAGAAAAGACATATCAATTGCAGCATAAAAAAAGAGAGAAAAATGTTTACCAGATTAGGCTCTCCTTTATAGTATCTTCCTTTAGTTCTTGATAAATAAGTGGAAGATCTGAATATTTGAGAAGCTGTGACAAGATGATTCACTTTAAATTCTATAATCTACACAAACACTGCCAACAGATGAGAATAATTAAAGTCAGATCTGACAACCTGAGTAGAAGTATTTCTTTTGCAATTTTCTACTCAAACTTCACCATGGTGAGAAAGAGTATTTAAAAGGTCTAGCCAACAGCAATGCTAGTAACACGGTGCTGCTAGTTGACATAGAATTTATGTTCAGCTCTGACTAATGAATAATCATTTATCCTTTCTATCAGAGGCTACCTTAATTCTCTTGGTGGCTAATAAATGCTGAATGTTGCCTTCATAATGACATTTCAAATAGAATTGCTTAAAAATAATAATTTATATGCACTTTAGAGTTAAGCATTTTAAAGATGTATACCATTCTTGAAAATATATTTATGGGATAGCATAGATATTAATGTTATGTTTTCACTGAATTTCCTACTGGCATCAGACACATTTCCTGTTAGGCTTTGGCTAAAAATTGGCAGCCTAAGTAAACTAATTTTTGAGGGGCTATGTAATATGGAAGTATTCTGAAGTGCTATGAACACAAAGTATCATTGTGCTCAGTTTTCAAAAAAAATTTAAGTCAGAGGTGTTATTTACTGAACGTTGGTCAGGTAGCATATCACCTGTAAGACAGTATTCACCACTATTCACTCACACAGTGAAGAATCTTCAATCCATGCCACTTTTAAAATATTCTGCACCATCTTGCCATACAGTATGTAAACTTTACACCACTGCTGTCTACTTGCAGTTATTTAAAACAAAATCTCAGAAACAAAATTCTGATTCCAACTTTAAGACAAGAAAAAGAAATGGAAAATGGAGTGCAGTTTTTACCCAGACAACAGCTAGAACTTGGTTAAGCTCTATGGGCCTTGAAAAAAATCTTTTTAAATTATCAACTCTTCTCTAAGTATATGATCTCTCTTAAAATAATCCAAAAAGCACAGCTAAACAAGTTCATTTAAACTCTTGGGGGAATAATTACAAGCAGTTAGACAGAAACACTCTGCTTTCAAATATACAGATTTATAGTTTATAACAAAAGATATAAAATGTCCTCATGACTGGTCAATGCAATTCTAATAGAAAACAAAACTCCAGTGGTTTAGTGACCATAATCTCCAGAGAACTGAGATGCTTTGCAGATTTCAATTCACAAGCAGTCTGCATGACTTTCAGCAGCCAAATTTTAAACTACATGGAGCACATTTTATTCTTAAATTAAAATTGCAGGCATGTAAATGCTATATCTATTTTTAAAAGCAGTCCCAAAAACTGTGGTTTGTGATTGCAACAGTTAATTATTAAGATGCCAGTACCAATACATAGTGAATCCTGCATCACTAAAACTAGTGCATGCTGGTTAACCCAGACATACTTTCTGAGCTCACTCATCAGATCACAAGATGCTCATCACAGAGCCAAACTTACATTTTCCTTAATGAGGACAAGTATGTTTTATTTGTCTAAAAACAGTTTCATAATTTAGTTGAAGGCATGAAAGGAAAACATGGTAGGGACCACTCTGCAAGACTGATGAGCAGCAAAGAAAACTGGATGGCAATCAATTTACTTATAATAGTATACTGACTGACTATTTCATTAAAAAACATGAATATCTAAGACATTTAACTCATCTGGAGATGAACTCTAATGGACTGAATGAAATCAAAACCAATGCTTAGGATACCTGGCAAATTCCAGATAATAAATTCTGTCATTTGTTGCCATTTACTGATAGAATTTATTATCATGAAAGAAATTTTTAAAAGGGGTGTATGCACTAATTGGTGTTTATTTTTAAATGTATACAAAAGTAAAAACACACAGAAGGATTTTTTTTTTTCCTTTGTTATATTTTTTTAAAAATACCACCAGCAGTTCACTTCCTTATTAAGATGCTAATGGACCTGGACAAAGTCATACATTTGCTCCTGGAAAGCTACAAGATGACATATAAGGAAAGACAGGCATGAGAGTAAATAAACTACAATTCTGTGATCTGGAAGTGATATATCGCACCCTTTCCTATTTTAGCACTTCTTCCTCTCTTTCCAGCTCTCCTTTTCTTTTCCTATTTCCACATATGGTAGTTTTCCCTTTCTCAAACTTTCTCATTAAGCAATAATCAGGTCCTTAAAGAAAATCTTCTCTTGATGTAATTTTTTTTTTAATTCCAGCAAACTGCTGTTCTGATTTTGGCTGGGATAGAGTTAATTTTCTTGACAGTACCTAGTATGGGAATATGTTTTCGATTTGTGCTGGAAACAGTGTTGATAACACAGGGATGTTTTCGTTGTTGCTGAGCAGTGCTTACACAGAGTCAAGGCCTCTTCTACTTCTCACACCACCCAACCAGCAAGAAGGCTGGGGGTTCACAAAAAGCTCGGAGGGGACACAGCTGGGACAGCTGACCCCAACTGACCAAAGGGATATTCCGTACCATATGATGTCATGCTCAGCATATAAAGCTGGGGGAAGAAGGAGGAAGGTGAGGAGATTCAGAGTGATGGGGTTTGTTTTCCAAAGTAACTGTTCCCCGTGATGCAGCCCTGCTTCCCTGGAGATGGCTGAACACCTGCCTGCCCATGGGGAGTGGTGAATTAATTCCTTGTTTTGCCCTGCTTGCTTTATCTATTAAACTGTCTTTATCTCAACCCATGAATTTTCTCACTTTTACTCTTCCAATTCTCTCCCCCATCCCACTGTGATGGGACCAAGAAAGTGGCTGCGTGGAGCTTAGTTGCTGGCTGGGGTTAAACCACGACAACTGTTCATCCATCCATCCCTTCTGAATTCCCTGTGTTCTCTCTTCTCCCACTCTTCTCTTTTCAAGTAGAGATAAACTTGCACTGTACATTCTGATATTCTCTGGCATTGTTTTCCTGTAGTCTTGTCCAAGTCTGCCACCAGCTATAAAGACCTATATGAGACAGTAACAAATTTTCCTTCTGAAAACTCTTGACTCAGAGTAGCACAATTATCAGTGAACTTTCAGGAAAAAGGGGAATTAATATGTAGAATACACACACCTCAGTTTTACATAATGTAAGAAGGAAGAACTAGTTCAGATACTATAAATTTGTATTTTAAAGAAATGTTTTTCAACATAGAAAATACTGGTTCTAGTGTACAAAAAGAAGAGCTGCAATTCTGAATTTCCAAGCCTAAGAACAGATACTAAGAGATACGAAAAATTAATGAAATTATATTCCCACCCTATATATGAGTACATGAATCCAGGAAAATAAAAGAGTTGTCTGTTACCAGGCAAGCTTTTTAACTTGATTTCTGCTTGGTTCACTGTGCAGAATATGGTGGTCACTGGCAGAGAAAGTACAGAATATTTTGTTCTTTTCTCTTTTAACACAAATGACACTACTAAGTACACAGTTTATAATCTCTCATAAAAGAAACACTAACCTCCTTCTGCTTTTTAGAGGCAATCTAAACATGTAACTGTTTGTTTTACAAACCTTATCTCCTAGACCACTCCATGACGAACACAGAGGGAGAGGATTTATAATGTCTACTGTGGTAAGAGTCCATTGATTTCAGAGGCCGGGCTGAGTTTTCAGAACTCTGCTTTACACACACTTCAAGCAATAATGACATTCATTGCGTGCTTCAGAGGTCATACATTCCAGAGAGGTACCCACAGAATGATGAACTGATAATTATCAATAAGACTGTAACGTACGCTTTGAGTTGCTCAGGGTCACATGAGAGCCACACAAGGGAGGCAAGAGTGGAATCGAGAGCCGTGGCACCACACTGGGCTGTCATAAGCAGGAAAACCTCCTCCTCCTTACTACTATTCCATTTACCATGCTCTTCCTATTCTGCAAAACTGAGACAGGCCCTAGAACAGAGGTTCTGTTTGAAAAGTTAAAGCACTGAGATGTGACTCATCAGCACAGCAGCAATGAACATAATATGGAAGTCCAGTGGAAAAGACAGCACATTAACATCTAATTAAAGATTGTAGGTTGCTCCTACCTTGCTCTTAGCTTGCCCCTTGGCTCCTGACTGCTCTAGTTATCCGTCTCCAAGACAAGGCCTACAAGTAGCTCTAGGAACAACCGAATGCAGTGGATTGCTCTCAAAATACTATGAAGAAGAGACTGCACAAAGATTGGACACTTCTGCAATATACAATACTATGAAACTAATTAAACTTTGCACTGCCAAAATGCTGCTCTAGCCTTTTTGCTCTACTTCATGACATTCAACACACATCCTCAAGTTCACAATACAGAAACATCACTTTGGTGAGCTGTAATGCAGTTCTTGCTTTTTATTTTTTAGATTATTTGAATTTAAAAACAAACATCAAATAATAACTATATTTGATGAGTCACAGTCTTGGTCAAAGGGCATGTAATGCAGACACAGTCAGTTTGATTTAGAAAGAACTAGACTTAAGTAGTGCGGAATGGACATGAACTAGCCTGTGACACATCCTCAGAGAACAGTACCTGCTCAACTGGTCCCTTTTTCACAGAACAGCCACAATTACTGAAAACAATTTAAGATTTCAGTCATCCTTAATTCTGTTGTTCCCTGGCTTCTAAAATACTTGCAAAACTTACATTCTTTTAAGACAGCTTTTTAAGTGTTACATATACCTAGACAAAAAGACATAACGTTAAAATACAGACACATTCAGAGATGCACAGAAGTATTCATTAGAATTTAGATTTGCCAACAGCTTTGATGTAAAGCCTATGCTGTGATATAAAGGTATATTTGACTTTACATCATCTAGAGCTTTCCTGGATCAAGACGGAATATCATATGATCAGTCCATGTACTACAGGTGAGCTACACCAACTTCATTAAGAGGCAGGAAAATGCTTTTAATTGGTTCATGGTCTGTCCCAATGTAATTCTATATGTTTTAACCCCACAAATAAAAAATAAACAAATAAAAACATTTTTATAAGTAAGAAATAAAAATATATCACATATAAAAATTTTTTCCAAACTAATATTCCCCACACATGCTTATTGTCCTTTTTTCTTTACTCTCAGTGAGAAATTCTGTAACTGTTTAATATTTTGTTATCCTTCGACATGGAGCAAAATGTCTCTTCTAAAGACAGAATTCAAGTAAATAGAACTTCAATAGCAGACTCCATAATGAATCCTATATAAATAAATAAATGAAAGAAATAAACAAAGCCATACAGTGGTTTAATTTCTAGGTTTGCTAAACGCTTCATATTTATATTAGCCAATTTTTCCAGTTACAGTCTCTGTTTCTACACCTTTTGTCTCCCTTTTCTTCTTCCCTGACTCGGCTCCTTTTTAGAATTGTGTCTTCTTTTGGCATATGGTGAAAGGTGTTTCATAAACTGGGGGGAATAGTAGGTACTCATATGGAGAAAGCAGATACAGTTTTTAACATGAATTATAGCTACAATGAAATATTTATGCCCTGTGCACACAGCTCAGTGAAAATAAGTGACCATAATATATCCTCATACTAAGCTGAAAGAAAGGAGAGAAAAGCCACCATAAGCTACGTAAGAAAATATTTCTCAAAAAAAATGTTTCAAATGAATAAATGTATGCCATTTTGAGGGATCCACAAATCTTCACTTAAAAGTTAATTAAGTAAAAATGTTTTAATCTAGACAAGTGCCTACTCCTTCAGAGCCAATTATTTTTTCCATTGCATATTGTCAAATCTCTGAAATGGCAATAACCTGCATGACAGAAGATCCATGGCTAAAATCTTGTCTCTACCTAAATCAATGGGAGTTTTCCCCATGACTTATTAACTCACAAATATCATAAAAACAGGATTTGGCAGTACTTATAAGTTTCTGATACTTGGAACTGTCCTTTGCTATAAGCTAGGCACTCACACTCTTTATTCTTCTTCTTTAAAATGTTCCTTTTACTACCAGATTCACCATTATTAAAATAGTCGTTAAAATGCACACTGTTACCCAGGAATCCAACAAATGAACAATAAAAATATTGGAGAAAGTTGGCATCTTCCTCTATTTTGTTTCAAGACTTTCTCTATTTAGTGGCACAGAAGACAATTTGTGCTGTCCTTTGTGTATTACATACGGCTAAGCGAAAGAGCTGTATTTAAACAGCAAACAACTAGTAAACAGTCACAGCAGATTCCAGCAGAAAGATGAGTCAAGATGGTTCTAAGCATGAACACCTCCAGTAGCCACAAAAAAAAGACAAATATTTGGTCCAAAGGTTCTTCAAAAAAATATACGGTGTCTTCCTCTGGCTATGGGCAGTGCACAGTGCAGTAGAAAACTGAAATTCTGAGGTGGATTTAAAGTGCTCTCCCGTATCTTCTGAAACTGAGGTATGTTGGGGAGATGATGCACTCAGTCTCCAGAGAGAAGAAAGATACTGTTCACACAGCACTTCTACTCACCAGTCCTTGCAGACTCACCTGTCTTTGCCGCAGAAAGGGTGTTGGCTTGGAAGGAAGCCACCTGTCCTGGCCTCCCAGCCAGAGGTAAAGAATTGCATTGGTGGCCACTAGAGGGAGGATTAGGAATATAGTAAATTGTGGGCAAAAGGCACCCATGATGAATCACATGGGACAACCTACAAATCCCCCACCGCTGCCAAAGGGCAACAATTCTCAGATACTGCTATGGGCTGGGAAGTGTAATCCACTTGTTATCATCTGCTACAGAGAAGCTGCCAGTATGTATCCTAAACTTTGGTGGCTGGAGGATAGGAGGGCTGACTAGGATCATGTGAAGCACACCTACAAAAACACGAAGACATCCCTTTATTTACAGTTGCCTTATTTGCCTTTTGTTTTTTAATCTCCTTACTTAAAAATCCTGATGTCCTTTATCAAGAAAGCTCCTGTGAAAAGCAAACATACCAGCTTCAAGAAAATCTCAGAAGAAGCATCAGCAGAGAGAGACACACTGTGCCAAGATAGACTGTATTTAAAAAAAATCTGAACATATTAAATGTATTTGAAAACAAAAAAATCTGTTGTGAGAAAATACATGTCCTTTCACTAAATTAAGGTTTGAGGCATGTCTGAAAGAAACATTTTCAATTAGTTACTTAGATAATTATGTAGTAAAGCATATCTTGCAATTCCATTTACTGTGTAGCTTGACTGCCTGGTGTCTTACCTCCAGCACAAGTGGCAGAGCATTCTGACCAAGGCAGATGATTCCATGCAAAACCAACTTCATTGTCTCCACTGCCAGTACGAGAGATGGGAACATTGAATTTATACCTTATACCCAAATTTTGTTCCTGTAGCAGAATCTGTAGTTGAAAACAACTGGTTATACCATTAAAACAGGCAAGCAGAGGGCAACTACATTGACATTAAATCTAGCTATGTATTATGTCCTGTGAAAGGGGGAAAAAAGTAATACAGGAAGCTTGTGGTAGTTCTTTTAGGTATTCCCAAAAGAATCTGCACTAACTTTTAAAATGTATACAAAAGACAGTATTATCATGTAAGGTCCCCCGCCTTAACACAACTTTATAACTTGTGTCAGATCTTTACTCTTGAACATAATTGTTCCAAAAAGCAAGTTTCCATAAAATTAATGTCTTCATGGAAATTAACTTGACAGCTTGATAATCATGTGAGGTCAAAGTTGTTTAAGGACATGATTGTATAAATACGCAGCAGTCCTCACTGAAATCTTGTGAGCAGCTACCTACATAGCAGTTATGAACCTAGCTCTGCCCTTGTTTGCACTTCTAGTGCCTATAGTAATAGTAATAATAGCAATAGCAGCAGACTTGTTGAGATCATTGTTTTCCCCTAATGCAACAGCCAGCAGCATGGTGGAATCACATCTGTGATTTCATTAAAGGAGTATCAAAACTCTCTCTGAAGCCATATGGTGATATAGATGGAAGTGCAGCAATCACCCTGAGTTTTTGGCTACCTTCACTGTTGAACTGCACTTCCACATACCACCTGTCCAACACTAGCTTTTGATTCTCTATCAAACATTTTCCTTCTGCTGTTAGTAACACATATCATGTTAGATGCAGCAATCTGACACATCTCAGAGCTACCTCTCATCCCCTTCTACCTTCTGTGATATTTTGCAAAGGCATATCTGGCTATCCCCGTTGGATAAAAAAGCAGAGAAATTTCAGTAAGAAAGTCAGTGGCAGTGACTGAATGAGAAAAGGCACCATAATCATTGTGTAACTCATTCTGTATGGACTCTCTAGCTTATCCACACCTACAGCAGAAAAATCAGGATTCAGGTGTCTGGAAATGCCACCTAAAATGTGAATATCCAGGCAACGATCATTCTATACACAAAAATATCCCATTTGGCTCAAGCAATCCTGAACGGCAAATTTGGCAGCTGACAGAAAATACTGGGCAAGTGTCACCTTATTCTTATACTCAACATAGTGGCACAACAGTAGGCTCACTGTTGCCTGCTGTCAGAGACCGGGTATCAGGATGCTGGTCAGAGGCTGATCTTCTGTTACATTCTTGTATTTTGTACGATCTGTTCAGAGCAATGTACTTCACAGCAACATGCTTTAACATGGGTCAAATCATGATACGCTTCCTGTGGTAAGATTACACTTCACACTCAGGCAAGGCTTAAAATGACTGACATCTACAGAACTGTCAGGAACCGCCATGCTGTATCTCAACACTTCCATGTATCAGCATTATGCAGAGTTACAATATACACCCCATTTACAATTTTGGCTACCATTATTCGGGCATTTTCTGTGAGATTTCCTGGGACTCTTCTGACATTATCCCTGATCCATCACAATATTTGCCAGTTTTGAAAGTAAGAAAGCTGTGTTAAAACACAAATTCAAAGTCCCAGATAGGAAAGCTGGATACTCTTCGAAAAAACAACCTATTTTGATTTCATTCATGGCCTTGTCTTTTCTCAGAACACAAATACATATTTAAATTTCAGAAATATATTAATTATAACTTTACCATGACTATGAGATTTTCTGAAGTAGGGCCTAGTGCTTCCAAAGACTCTGGTTCATCTGTTGGCCTCTTGTAATGGAATGCTGTTCCAGCAACATCAAACTTTCTTGGCCAGTCAATAGTCCAGGCACCATTAATATAGTAGTCATCCTCTTCAGATTTTAAAGCTTAAAAAGAAATACAAGCCACCTAAAAATTGGAAGCAGCATTTATAATGGAGAAGCCATTGCAAGTTTATATACTAATTTGTTAGAAGTACGTGAGCTTCAGTGGAGTATCACTATTTTTTCAAGCAATATAAAGCCTCTTCTTTAGCCCTGGTCAAAATATCCCTCACCGTTTGACAATATTGCCTCTGCAATAATCTTCAGTGTGCAGGTGTACTTCACAGATTTCAACAAGCAGATGCTAAATGGAACAAAAGAAAATGCCTCATGCAACTTGCAATATATCTTCAACTTCAAAAGAGAGCCCATATACAATGTATGCTGTTCTACATAAGATATATGTACGTCTAAAATGTATAATCAATTATCAACCTAATCTTTAGATAAAGAAGTTGGGGCATGTGATAGGTACCTTAGACAATGTGCAGAGAAAAAAGAAGAAAGAACATTGAGTCTGACATACGGAGCCAATCAGCTCTTGCTTTGTTGCCTACGTCCGCTGGGGTTTTTTTCATTCTTAAAGCATAAATCCAAGATATTTCTACTACAAACCCAAATACTAGCTACTTAAACTGAGAAGGTATTTTATTAGTCCTAATTTACAGCCTTAAACCGTAAAAGTACTGTAGATCAAACACAAATTTCTTAGCTAACCAACCAATTAGGCTGGACAAGCATATATTATTCAGGGATTTATATTTGGTATTTTATCAATAAGATTAGACTAAGTTTCTAAATATGAAACTGACTTTATATCTTAAGGTGACTATTCTGTTAATTAGATATTGACTGCTTGATTTAACGTGAAGTTTACCAAGTTATTCAGCATTCATATTTACTTTAAATAAAATGTGTTCTTAAAGGCAAAATGATGGTTGGAAATGCATGTCATTTTTTGTTGAGGCAAATAACTGACTCTACTAGATAGGGAATAAACTCTCATCACAATCATAAGTAATACAACAACTTAGGGTCAAGTTTTATTCTCAATTATATCTGTGTGGACAGATGGCTTACATTAAACAGGGAAAATGTCTCAATGATGCTCAAATTTTCTGAAATAGATCAGAGAGCATTCATGTGAGCAGGAGATAGTTGGAGAAGCAGTAATGTTCTGTTGGTGACAGCCATATTCAGCAG
>NW_010556785.1:49277-60166 GCF_000687285.1 Phaethon lepturus
CAGGAATTAGTAACCATTTCCATCAGCACCATAAGGTCTGAAAAGGACTGTCTTTCCATAGCATAAATCTTATTTCATTGACTTTCCTTGAGTTACTTTAGAAACAATCATGTGCTTTGAGTGAAGAAACTAGCTCTGACACATTCCCTTATCTGGAATTCTCAAAGCAATTCAGATTCCTTATTGTCTGTACAGGTTCTGTAGTACAAGAAGGAGATGGTAAAAAAAGTGAGTATATGAGAATAAGACAAATTGCAAGCAGTACTGTACTAAAGGAAAGGAAGAGTACTTCACTATTGATCTATTTACACAGCTATCTGAAGTAACAGTGTTACAGCTGAACATCAGTATTTTGTTTTATTAGTGGTCCTATTTCCACACAGCCAAAATTTCTATCCATCCTGCTTTTACAAAATCTAGCTTGATTAAAAGAAGATCGCAGGGTGTCTCAAAGCTACCAAGACATATTAAAGTCTCTTACTGTGCCACTCAATTCCAAACATTTTCTTGTCAGGATGTCTAGTATCTACTAAGAACAAATAATGAAGTGAATTCTTTATTTATATCATTTGAGGCATATAAATGAGCACAAGAGAACAAACGTTCTCATACATGTTTACATAATTAATAATATTATAATTAATAAATTATATGCTATCAATTGTATGTATGCTATATACACTTAAACTGATGTATATCCAGAAGCAAAGCAGCTCATTTTTCACCCGTCTGCCAAAGAAAAATGCATTTGCATTCTGTAAATAGATTTATGTAATGTCAGTTGTTATGCATAGGTGAATGCCACACAGTTGTGAATAGCATTCCAGTAACATAATTGCATGACAATGATGATGTAGTGGCATAATGTTGTTAGCATATGAGACAGAAGGAACAAGTTAATGTACTAATCATATAATTTATGAGAACTTGAGAATGCAGGATTCCCACAGAAAATTAGCACACAACACCCTGTTGCATAAGGGAAATCTAAGGGAAGATGTCACCCTGGATTAAGCCATTTAAGGGAAGATAACAGCATTACTAAACACATGTTTTTTCATCAGCTCTGAAAACAGGCAATTTTGTTGTTGCTGGGTTATTTGTTGAACAGACCAGTTTAAAATGCTGAATTATTTATGCAGCTGCAGAAACATGCTTTTGCTGTCGCAACACAAGGAGCGATGTTGGTGCAGAAATGATCAGGCAGAGACAGGTGGAGGGAGGACAGGTGCTGACTCAGCTAACTGAATTGCCAAATGTCTAACTGCAGCCTAAGTTTGAGGCCACGGCTTGCAAAAGAACTGGGTCTTAGTTTAAGGCACCATGGGGTGTTTGTTGCAAGTTACTTCGAAAGCTTGGTAACTGCTAAGCTCTGAAGCCAGTGTGAGAGCTACAGAGGAAGAGGGTTTTATTTTTATCTTTTTTTGTATACTTCCAAATGGAGAAATTGATTTCTTAGATTGTGGTCACATATTTGGCAGCAGTGCACATCAAATATAGTAATATGTGTAAATGGTTATTTTCAGCTGACTCAATTCTCTAATCTGGTTCACAGTGTGACCACACAAACAGCTGTCCTGGAACAACAGAGGGAACTCCATAAAGACAGGTAAGGAGCTGTGAAGTTGACACAGTCACTAAATAAATATCGATAAAACAATACCCTTGAGGTATGTACTCTAACTCAATAAACTCATTTGTAACTACCATTATGCTTGTATAGTTCTTTTTAGGAAACAGACAGATAAGAGGCCTGCCTTTCCCCAGAAACTGGTGATCCTAAAATAGTGATCTGGTTTACACTCACAATACAAAACATCCCATCACAAAATGAAACGGCCCCTGAGACTTAGTAAGATTATAATACAGGATATAATGGCACCTCTGAAAGCTGGAAACACAAGAAACTGGTGACGGACACAAATCCCCCATTTGTGTAGTCAGGGCTTCTGTGGCATGAAGCAAAGTAGTGAGGAGAGATTCTGGAACTCAGGAAATCCCTTGAAATTGTGACAAGCACATAAAAAACGTGTTTATGTACCACTTTACCTTTTTAGATCTGTGGCCAGATTAAATACCAATGAAGTTGTCTGTATTTTTTTATTTAAGCCAAAAAACTTATATTTGTCATCATTTTAGACAGACGGTGCCAATTTAAATGCTTTTCCAGATCACTCTCCTCTGTTTATAAAATAGAGGAATAACAAAATTAATTGTAGTAGCTAAGTGTTATCTTATTTGTTCTGGTTTTCAGTTGCCCATGGAATAGCACTTAGAAAATTACAATGACAGGATGCATTGTATGCCTCTCTGCCACCAACTCGGTTTGAAATGTCAGTATAGTATAAGCAACCACCTAGAGTATATTTTGACATGGTGGAGGGGCCATGGGGACTGTGGCACTGAAATAATAATAAGCACTCTACTGTTGCAGTAGTAGTGTTACTATTCCTGCAGAATGGTTATCTCCTGAATGATTATCAGGATGATAATCTCCTGATAATTCAGGATGATAATCTCCTGATAATTCAGATGATTATCTCCTGAATTACTGAAGGGTGAGGGCAGGCAGAAAGGAAAGTAGGGATCCAACAGTGAAAGGTACCATTATTATCAATACACTCAATTTAGGAATTAATGTACCTAGGGGAATAATTGCCCTTCTAACTCACACTTACAGGCATCATAATCCCTTCCAACACGTCAGTGTAAATACGTATGAACTACATGAAGTACAGACTGACAAAAGGAGCTTCATCAGCTGCTGTTCAGCCTGAAGAGGTAGTAGCTTTCGGGTACTTAACTGTTAATCTGTTAGTTTTCTGTACAACTAATCAGCTCTCTAATCTATTTTTGACTAAGAAATGGGTGTTCTTGCACTACTGTGAACTGACTGCTATGCAAATCAGGATAGAGACTTTCAGAAATGCATGCTGTCTTGAGTTCAATGAAGCCAGATTTGTACATATCAGTATTAAAAAAAAAGAGAAAGCAAATTTAACACAGTCTTTAAAGAAAGGAACAATCATCTGGGAATATGGATTTGATTCTGTGCTTTACAACAGGCTTCTTGAATGATCTCAATTCAGCACCTAGTTTTTCCGCACCTCATTTTCCTTATCTATTAAACAAGGATGGCATCTTGTCCCTACAACACAGCAACACAGTGGAATGAATTAATTAGATTGGCTTAAGATAAGGAGACAGTATTGTTAGCATTTAAGTAATTATGGCTGTTGATTAATAATCATTCCAAGAATAAAATCTTATTTTAAAACAGTATAATCCTCCAAGATCAGAGACTTCCCAGTTGGAAGACATTACATCAGAGTGGGACAGTAGATCATCTAGTGGTCCTTGTTGACTTCAGCTCAAGTCTGACACCAGAGCTATAGTGAAGTTGACCTGATTTTGCACTGAGCGAACACGGAGGAATCACATGATCTATTTCATTAGCTCCATTCAAGAGAACACGTTCTAACCAACAGCTGCAACTGTCTGATCACAACCCAATATTAGAAGCTAACAATCACCTCTGCTTCTTCTACTATGTGTACAGTTTGGCCAAACCAGAAAATACACCTTCAAATCACAACATAAACTCTAGCTTAAGAACAGTCTGCTATTTAAACCATGCTCTTACCAATGTAGTTCTTTGACATTGCCACTTCTCTTATTTCAATGTGCACAGAACCTCTTGGAATTTGAATCACTTCCATATAGCCTATAAGACAAAGGTAAATTTTATTTGTTGTTTACATTAATCAATATTAGTCATGAAACTAACCGTTAATAAATCATTTACCACTAAAAATTAGAATGTGATATGGGATTCAAATATACTTGAACATTTTCTTCCATGTGATATAAAGGAAAACTCTTCAAATTTCATACACAAATTTGAAAGTCGTAGGAAGAACTTACCATGTGATCAGGAATTCCTTTTTTAAGTGCTAAGTTCTTTCAACAGTGTATCACAAGTAACTAACGTATAAAATGACCTTAGGATCATAGGATAATTCAGGTCGGAAAGGACCTTAGACAGTAATTTAGCCTAACTTCCTGCTACAAGCAGAGTCAGCTAGGAGATCAGACCAAGTTACTCAGAGCTCTATCCTGATGCGTCATGAAAAACTCCAAAGATGGAAACTGTACAATGATTCTGGGCAACCTGATCCACTTCTGGACTGTCTTTGTGAAAAAGCTTTTCCTTCCATTTGGTCAGCAACTGTCTTATTTCAATATATGGCTATTATCTCTTCTCCCACCATGTACCCACTGCTATGACGAGCTTGGCTCTGTCTTCTTCCATAACTTTTCATAGGTATTGGAAGGCTGATACTAGGTAGCCACAAACTTCCTCTTCTCCTGGCTAAATAAGCCCGGTTACCTCAGCCTCTCCTCAGAGAGGGGCAAGCGCTCCAAACCCCAGTAATCATAGTGCTCCCTCACTGAACTGAAGTCACTCCAGTGCATCAATCCTTTTCCTGTATTCAGGAGCCCAAAACTGATAACACTAAGATTGCAACACTGTCTTTTTTGAGCTAAGCTTTAAACTAATTGTCCATAACATTCCTTCAGTTCTTAATAAGATGAACTTAAGATACATTTCTGGATTCTTTCTATTCTACAATTTCATGTATGACTAAGTATCAGATTCCACCATACACATTAAAATCATACACAACATTACTTTTATTACACCACCATAACTAAATAATAATAAACACCCCCCCGCTCTTTTTCTTTTTATGTGCATGAAAAATCATGAGGACTAAGTATTCAGTAATAAAGCATATTGTTGTATCTGACATAAATCCAAACTAACATAGAAAAAGGAAACAACAAAGCAAAAGGAGTCAAAGTGAATCACCAGTAGCAATGCCATGCTGGAAATCAATGCAGCGCTGTTATTTGCCAAAGAGTCATCTAAATGCATTATGCAATAGAATGGACATAGATGTGCATACCTCCTCTGGGCAATGAATCATTGAAGAAACCTTCAATGGCTTCACATGTACTCCCATCTCCTCCACAAACACGGCATCTATCTTCCTTCGCATCAGACCCCAAAATATTATCACAACCTACATGCTGACAACAGGTAAGAACAAATATTTTAACAGGATGATGTCTTGCACCACTACCTTCATAGATTCTTTTTTAAATGTTTCTCTCAAGTTTGAGATATTCAGTTCTTTTTATCTACTGTTGTTGACAGCTGTTACCATAAGTGGGTTTTCGCTTACCAGAGAAAGAAAATAAAAAAGGAGAACAATCCACATTTTGGGTTGTTACCAAATCTTGATTAATAAGCATTCTGTATTTCTACTGTGACTTTCAGGAAGGGAACTCACAGCAATTTACAAACAATGTAATTATTACAGCTATCAGTAAACCATTAGTGATGTTTTTATTTAATATTACAGCAGCTAACTGTGTTCCATATATATTGTTTTGTTAAGGCAAACATTTGCTGTGTGTTCCTTAAACATTTATGCAGCATAAATAGTATTATTGTTCCTAAAGCCATTTACAGCTTCATCGACTGTATTTCCACATCCTCCGGGAAAAACTTGCAATAATTTTTGTAAGTTTGAATGCAAAGTCTAAATGACTTCACTCTAAGAATGAATGCAGAACAAAACTTACTGAAAGGCTGAATTATGTGCTGTATTAGATAGGATTCAAAAGCATTTGGAAGAAAGAGGAGTCTATAACTGATCATAAAGTACATTACATTTCTGATTATCTATTTGAGAAATCCATGTATGGTGAACAATGATTAACTCCCTATAACATACTGATTCGACCCTATTACAAAGCTAATGAAAATAGAGACAGCTGGATCCTTTAGAAAAAAACAAAAAAAAAGAGAATGAACAAGTAGGATGTAAACAGAATGAACACTGCAGCTTGCCGAATTTTTCCAGGTTTTATACAAAAAAGGTGGCAGCTACACAACTTTGTTTACTGTCTAAAAATGTTATCTAACATTTTGTAAACAGTTAATACATAGGTCATAAGCAAAGTTAAAATACTTTAAATAATTGACAACAAAGTATTATTCTAACCATGTACATTTCAACTTTCTGATTCACCAGGAAGACAAAGGCCCAACTTTATTGTATAGCTTATTCTCAACTCAAGATTTAGTCTGATTATTAATTTTAAAAGATTTCCCAAAACTACTAAAATCTTCTTGCGTATAAGATACATCAGAATTCCTCAGGTTATTTCTTGTGCCTTTTTTTTTTATTAGTTTACTAACACATGGCAAACGCTTTTGGTCTCACCACATTATTCAATAAACATACATCTTCAGCCCTCAATATAGTGAAGAACTTAAGCATCGGGTAAAGCTTTAGTTTATGTTAGTGGTTTCAGTGAAATCACTGGAATTTTTAGAGTCACCAGCACTGTTGAGACATCTGCACTTAAGTACATAATTAAATGCTTTGCTAAACTGAAGCAGCAGTGGGATGTATATAACCAAAAATATGGCACAGACCTCCAATTCTATTCAAATTCATTTAATGCAGTTCTATAGGAATCTTACAAGATAATCACACTTATAGTAAATAGCAAATACTTGCATCATTATACACTTTTTCCTAGAACTACAGAGCAATAGTAACAACTTCCTGTTTCAGTTACATTAACAGCAGAATTGTTTGCAACAGGATGAACTAGCTGCACAGAAAGAGATTAGTATGTTCACATTTACTGTTTTTCAGCCAGAGTGGTGTTCTAATTGGAATAATGGAACAGGCCTTGGAACAGTGCAAGGAATCTGTTCATCTCCTGTTGCCCTTTCCACTGATTCTTCAACAGAAACCAGAAAGCACAAAAACAGACGACAAAATTGAGGATTCTGTGAATGTCTGTGAGAAGCTACTGAAATTAAAATTATTTGTCTAATTTATGCAATACATTTTTTATCTTTTTGTCTCAATCTTACTCTTTCATTAACAACTTGACCTGTCAACACTCCCGTTTCATATAAGTAACAAACAAGTACCGTAAATAAATGTAGGAGATAGCAGACACAACACAGTAATCCATAAGTACTTTATAAAGCATTTGTAACCTTGCATTCTCCATTGATACAGATATCCAGTGAATCAGCATTGCACTGAGTCCCATCTATTAATGCAGGCGCACGTTCAGTGTACAAATTATAACCTTCAGCCAAGCAGTTTAATGCACATGGTTTAACCCCACCTGGACAACATAAACAAATGAAAAAAAGCCACCAGAAATCTTGACAAGTTAACAATTAGTTAAAAATATATATGCATAAACAGATCTGAAATTTATAATCTTATCTCATACCTGACACATATAATGTATATGCTTTATTTAACTTCCCTTTATTGATTTCTCTACTTGATTCTTCTTTCTTGCAAAAACAAGATTATTTCACATAGTAAGATACGGCAAAGTTGGTTGGCTCCGTAACGATCCCATTATGTTAATACAACCCTAATTATTATTGAAAAATTTAAAACAATAAGGACACCACTTCACCTTTTGAAAAACAGGAATAACAAAGGAATGTAGTGCTAGAAGTATGACAGGGCAAATTTCAAAATTAAGATCAAAATATTTCCATTAGGAATTTAGCCCTACTGAATTATGCTACAGCTCAGACCACGTGATCACAACGATCTTTTTTAGGCTTTTAATGTAAAAAACTATGAGTAAAACCATTCAAGTCAATAAAATTCAAAAACACAACAGGGAAGATGGACTTACTCAGGATTTAGAGCAGGAAAAAGCAAGATCATAAAAGGGCAGCCTACGAACTTGGAACAATGACAGAAACTTACTAAACTTGATTAAACTTGTCTCAAAGAGAAAAAGAAATTACAACCCTCTTCTCTGCTGCAAAATACTCTTTTATTGCACAGTACAATTATTTATAATTCAGTTATTGAAACAGTCTTTAGAGACTGTTATAAATTTCTCCTTTCCCTAATATTCTGACCTTGAGAAAGGAAAACTTATTGTGAGATTTTTTTTATATTGAACTCATCACTGCAGCATGAAAGGCACTTACAGATCACGTATGGAATCTCTAATTCTATTGCAACTGCAGGTGGAGAAGGTCTCCGTATTTTTAAAGTGGAGTCCCTACAACGAAGCTCACTCCCCTTCACAAAACTCTACAAGAATAGAGATGGCTGTTCTGCAACATTTTCAGCAACTGACAAAAGTACAAGCTTAACAAACTTAGCTCATTATATTTTAATAAAACATTCTATTTACAAACATTACTATATATCTATATAACATTTATATAATTTTGAAGACTTTACCTATGATAACATTTTGCAAAGCTAACCATTACCTCCAGTATAGGGTTTCCAGTTATAATACTTTCCACGGAAAGGCATATTGTCAAAATCTGCACATTGCTTTTCTCGAAAATCACGAGCCCCTGAAGGACATGGCTAAAATAATAAAAACCAAAAAAATGGTTTATTTCTTCCAAATATCAACATAAAAGGAGATGCTTATATGCTTATATTGCAAACATAAACTAAAGAGTGTTGACAAATCATCGAACCAACACTGACATGATACCAAACATTTTATCTCAGAGAAATCTGTTATCTTGGAGCTTAATGTCAGACAGACTTCAGTAATTGAACTCGCTGTGTTTCCTATTAGCAAAGGGCTATACTACACTCACAGAAGATGAGAAACACAGCCAGAAGGGTGACAGTTGAAACTCAGGTACTGTTCCAAGATATAGCTCCTCACATGAATGTATTTTAGAAAAAATAGGCTTGAAAATATTAAAATTATTAAAGCAATGAACAATATCTGTGAATGTATGCACAATGGACGGAACCAACAAAACCCATTTGCCTACATTCTATTAAGAGAAAAGACTGAAGAACAAGAGTCTTTTAAAGGTATGTATACACACATATTTTTATATAGATAAACCATTCACAGAACTTGTAAGCAAAAAATATTTCTTATAGAATATAAAAAATTAGGAGGCTTTTAGAGTTTTAGATGTATGTCCAACTAAGCTTCACATCCTATACATATTTTAAAACAGACAATGAGTTACTTTAACTGAGTAACTATGTGTCTTGCAATTCTATTAGCATTTTTTATTTTATTCACAATTATAAATACTTTGGTTGGAAAAATGTACGTTTTTGTTAGATATAGCATCATTCGTGGTAGAAAATAAGTTTCTGATGAGTGTGTTCTTTCTACCACCCTTTTGTTTCCAGAACTCATTAGCTTATGTTCTTTTCTGCTGATCTCAATGTTTCCATTAGCAGATGCCTTTTGAATTAAGAAGTCATATATGGCTTTGGAAGTGTTTGATGAGAAATAAGCCTAGTAGGAGTGTGTGCACTGTTTCCAAAGAATTAAAACGGTCAAAAGAAAGGGAAACAGAACTAACTCATCTCTGAAAGGAAAATGAAGTCAAAATGAGGTTTTTTTGGTTTATGAATAGTAGGAGCTTTAGGGAGTTCTATGTTGAAAATTACAGATCGGCAATGAATTTTGACACTGCAAAATGAAACTTCAACAGAAAAGATGTACAAACAACACATTTTTCATAAAAACAAGGACAGATTTTCATGCCCTTAATGCTTACATTAATCAAACAGACCATTCCATTAAAAATGTCAAGCACTAAGGACTATCGTAAATCTTGAAACAAAATCTACTAGTCTCAGCAATTCTTAGTTATGTACAACCCTAAATATTACTATAAAAGAAATAGACTACAATAATCAAAACCACTAAGGCAGTAGTTTGAAGTACCAATGTGTTTATGCACTAGAAAACCATACACAAAACACATGCTAAAAAAATTATTCACTGTCAAACTGTAAGAATAGCATTTCCAAAGGGCCTGGATCGAGTCTATAATTGTTCAAGGTTTGTTTTTAAGACCTAGACAATGAAATGCAAATTTTCCTTTCCAATATCTTGCTTAAATTATTGATTGAAATCTGAGTATAAGTAGGGAATGAACATTTTGGAATAGAAGATTTGACAAGATTTTCATAAATTGGAGCAATGGTTTGAAACAAAGCAATGGATCAACTTTACTACACTTGAGGAGGAACAATCAACTGTGCAAGCACAAGCTGAGGAATGACTTCCTAACCAGCTCTTAAGAAAGGGATTTGGACATTATGGATCAACAGACTAAATAAATATTGTCACTCCTGCAAGAAAAATGAGCACAATACTGAAATGAATAAACACAATCCTATCACTAAGTTGACAGACAAAGTTTGAAGTTATACTTAGCTCTGACAGGCCTCACCTAGAATCCTGCGCAGACATTTAAGCACCATGCTTCAGGAAGATGTGTGCTACTGGGATTTCAAATGCTATTAACACAGAGACTGTCTGGTATAAAGAAGACTAAGAAGAGACATCATAGTCTGCAAACACAGGAAAGCTCCCACAGAGGGAGTATCATCAATTGCCGTCTTAGTGGGGAAGGAATAAGTAAGGGTCCCAAAAGATGGGAAAACACACACTATATTTCATGAAAACTGTCCTGACTGTAAGGACATTGAAGAATCCTAATGGTATCTCCTGGACTGGAGGTATTTATAAAACAGGTCAGCTGCCTAACCATCAGTTAAGAATAGTTTAATGACAGTTAATTTTGCCTTTAAGCCAGGAAATAGCCTGAATAACCTCCTCAGATACCTTCTAGATGTTCCTTCCGTGACCCTATGAGCTTCCTCTCAGTAATAAACAAATAAAGAAGAAATAAAGGAAGCAAAATCAAGTAAGAACAGAATTGAAAACTGTTTTACAATAAGAAATATAGTATGATAAGAATAAAATAAATCCTAGCAACATTTCACAGAATCACAGAATCACTAGGT
>NW_010556786.1:0-10277 GCF_000687285.1 Phaethon lepturus
GATGTTGCCAACATCCAAGGCTGTCCAGGGAATCTCCATGGCACAAACCCGTTGTACATGAGTGCTATGTTCCACCTGGTTTCAATGCTGTTCTTAGAGGGTAAATTTCCAAAGTACCCCTCAGCGATTACTCCACATAAAGTTAAAACAAGAATTAAGAAAAAGTGAGCAAAGGAAAAATATTTTTTTTAGAGATTCATAAACTTTTTTTTTGTTTGAAAAGGAATAAGTTTCACTCATTTAATTATTTTGTCTGTTGGTCTTCAGCACAAGAAAATTTATTCCAGTAATCAACTATTGGGATAACTGAAAGTGCAACATCTCCGGTAACTGAATAAAGATAGGCAATTTCTTGGATTCCTGTCTTTTCTAAATATTTAGAACCTGTAATTATAACTTAATTAAATTATAACGCAATGTTGCTGTGTTGTTATCTGCTTTGTCTCAGTTACAAACAGTGATGTATAACTCTGAACCAAAAAGAAAATGGGGACAAGCATGTGTACGGATTCAGAAAGTGATCAGCTAGAGATGTGGTTACTGTCATGAGGAAGGGGGAGTTAAACTCAGGATTTAAACCTCATCATATTTAGGGTTAAAAAAAGGAACACAGAAACAGCTGTATGGAGTAGATCCATTGCCCATCTACTGTAGCATTTCTGTAACTTTCATTTTGCATGCTGGATTATGACTGTCCCAGACATCTGAGGATGTGTGTACTAATGCAGAAGGCAGCATATATCACAACACAGGAAAGAAGCCAATCTGGAGGTAGCTTAGTAACATCTATTCACAGTCATTTGCAGTTTTCTAAAATAAACTGCATGTTGCGCAGTATCTTTGTCAACCAGCTAGCATCATTAAGGTTTGCTGAACAATGGCAGTTTTCCTCTAAGCCTTTGCTATACAGTAATAAGCAGTCTTCTAAAAGGAATTTTATTAATGAGTGTAACAAAAATGAGAACAAAATTTAAAAACAGACTTCAAATGCTCAAAAATATGTAATTTGAGTGTAGATATTCTGTCCAGAGCCATCAGGAATGTTCTTCTAATATTATCGTCCTGGTTTCAGATGGATAGAGTTAATTTTCTTCACAGTAGCTAGTGTGAGGCTGTGTTTTGGATTTGGTATGAAAATGATGTTGATAAGGTACTGATGTTTTGGGTTGTTGCTGAGCAGTCAAGGACAGCCAAGCTTCTCGTGCTGTCCTGCCAGCAAGAAGGCTGGGGGTGCCCGGGGAGTTGGGAGGGGACACAGCCGGGACAGCTGGCCCAGGCTGGCCAAAGGGATATTCCCTACCATATGATGTCATGTTCAGTATATAAAGCTGGGACGAAGAAGAAGGAAGGGGTGGAGGGACGTTCGGAGTTATGGCATCCGCCTTCCCAAGAAACCATTACACGTGACGGAGCCCTGCTTCCCTGGAGATGGCTGAACACCTGCCTGCCCATGGGGAGTGGTGAATGGATCCCTTGTTTTGCTCTGATTGCGTGTGCGGCTTTTGCTTTATCTGTTAAACTGTCTTTATCTCAAACCACGAGTTTTCTCACTTTTAATCTTCTGATTCTTTCCCCCATGCCACCGTGGGGGAGTGAGCAAGCGGCTGCGTGGAGCTTCATTGCTGGCTGAGGTTAAACCATGACAGTTATACACAAGCAAAAGTGTCTGATGACAGGATAACAACTATATAACCTATACTGTGGAAGGCACAGAATATAGTATGCATGCCAGGTATCAGTCCATAGATCACACTTTCAAAGTAATGTCTGCTATACACCATTAGATACATAACACTGGATCTATAGCTATATATATAAATAGATATAAAAATATATCCATAAAATATATCTCTATATTAAAAATTATATCTACTTTTGTATGTACATATACATTCATATGCATGCAACACACAATAGATTAAACATTACAAATGAGCTTTGTTATTGTGGGATCCTGTGCATCCTTGTTTTTCCTCCTTTCTCCAGGAGTAACTTAGTTACCACAGGTCACCAATGCACTAGATTAATAGCAAATCTGGGTATCTTTTATCTCATTACCTGAAATTCTTTTATCTAAAGAAACTAGAATGCAATTAAACACAAGGTACACTAGACACCTAAGGAAGTTCTGTGGGCTAAACCAGTTTGTCGGAATAAGATGTTGTTTTCGCAGTGATTTATGTCTCTGAGCAAACACCGAGACTACTTCTTGCTGTGCTCACAGCCCTTCAAGGAGACAAAAGAGCAAATCTGCCAATCTAATACTCAGTTCTGTGACTAGCATGCATGGAGAGTTGTTGCATTAGATACAATTTCACAGCAGTTTCCAATTTCTGTTTTATGTAGCTGTTTAATGCTTTTTTTCTTATCCCTGGTTTGCTATTAAATACAATCCAGAAGCTGTATTTTAAAATAAAATACATTAAAGGAAACATTTAATACAATTCCTTTTTGTTGTACAAATGAAAAACAAACTGGAATAAATGCATACTCTGTTGAAAATAAAGCTAACTTGTTTGTCTGTCATAACATTTTATGAAGGGAGAGAAGAATGGAAGCCTGAGAATATGAATTTGTTGCTATATTGACATACTTTGTCATTGTAGTAGTAGGATGATGTGGGAGGGGGTTGCTAATAAGAATACATAAGATTTGGTTATTCTCATTTGGATTGGGACTTGGTGGAAGGGGCTGGGTGACTAGAACTAGCCAACTGTTTTTTCGTTTAGGAAAAGTTTGTACACCAAAGCAGAAAAGTAACTACTGCTGGGTGTTATGTCTGTCTCTAAGTAATTTTGGAGCATATATAATCACCACTAATATGCTTTCTCTATTTCCCATAAGGATACTACCATAAAATCAACCATTACTTGAAAATCCTGAGTTAATTGGTTGAGACCAGAGTTTTCTCCCACCTTTCCTGGTCCACTAGCTTGGCATGGAAAAGGCACATCTCTTTCTACAGTCAGTTTTGAAGTGAGAGTGCAATGTTTTACATTGTATTATTCTAGCCATATTCAGTCTTCCAGCCCAAATGACCATCCATAACAAGATGAAGGACTGGCCTTTGGAACAAATCCATAGGTCACCAGAGCTATTGCTATTTATTGCTCCTCCATTTCACCCCACTGAGCATACTGAGGTAGCATTAATTAATAATCTATGCTGAATATAAAACCTCTAATACCACTTACATCATAATAGTTTTATATCATGTTATATGTCATTGGAGTTGACATAAGGATAATACCCAGTTTGTAATGGAAATTATTTTAGTATAAAGAGCATTAAAACAACATAGTACATGAAGAAAGTGTTATTGAGTATATATTTGCTGAATATATGCCACCTGGAAGGCAAGCTATGATAACATGGAAACTGGTAGGTAGCAACAGTAACACGGGTGCTTGCCTACGTTATAACCCGGCCAAACAACATGGCAGGATGAGTAGAAGGCTGCAAATATGACTGTCCTGGCTGTCTTCACTAATAAAAGCATGATATCCATTCTGATTAATGACTGTCTTACTCTCTTAAATCTTCATTTTTTCCTTCATTTTCTCTGCAAGTTTCTGTCTGTTTGTTTTTTTTTTAAATTCATGTTAATTCTTACAAAGCTGTATAAAATACATAGAAATTGTTAATTTGTGAATGAAGAAGAATGACGAGATCTTTTGGTTGGACTATGTGGTATAAATGATAAATCTGCAAGAGTTCCCACGAGGAAAGAATTTTTCCATGTTAAAAAATATACAGGCCAGGTCTGGATTAAGTCCCTTCTATCACATTAAGTCTGAATCCTACAATCCATTACATTTTCTAGGCTGTGTAGGCTGTTTTGCAAGGATGAATGTCAAACTCTTTTCTCAAGAAAACAGAATTAAATTGTTCTTCTATTTCAGTCCTTCCTGTATCTGCCTGATGGTGTTCACTATGCTTTAACGAAGATCTTTTACACTCACCAGATATGGTTCCTGTGTTGCTAGTCTGATTGTTTCTATTATGCATAGTGCAATGGTGTTATCTCTGCTACCACAAAATGAATAAACAAATAAAAATAAAGATAATGTTGTTGAAGTTGGAAGCCATTGTGCTGTTAGAAAGCTACCACCTGCTTACCATTACTCAAACTTGGTAGGATGAATACTATGACTGCAGTGTAGCTATCGATAGCTACGGGCTGTTCAGAAGAGACAGGTGAGGAAGGAGGGGCGTAAGGGTTGCCCTCTACATGAAGAAATGGATAGAGTGTGAAGAGCTGTCTCTGAAGAATAGTCATGAGCATGTTGAACGCTTATGCGTTAGAATCAGAGACCAAGGAAACAAAGGGAACCTTGTGGTTGGTGCCTACTACAGGCTGCCCAGTCAAGAACAACCTATTGATGAATAAGCTCCTTCTTACTCCAGCTACAGGAGGCATCAATCTCACAGGCTCTCATCCTGCTGGGGGATTTCAACCACCCTGACTTCTGCTGGAAAAGTAGCACAGCAAGCTGTAGGCAATTCAGGAGACTCCTGGAATGTATTGAGGATAGCTTCTTAAGCCAGGTAAAAGACAGCCCTACCAGAGGGGAAGTAATATGGGACCTGTTGGTCACCAACGCAAGCAAGCTAATTAGTGGTGTCAAGACTGTTTGCAGCCTGGGATGCAGAGATCATGTACCGGTGGAGTCCACCATTCTGAGGGGCATGGGTCAGGTGAAGAGTAAAGTCAGGGCCCTGAATTTTAGGAAAACAAACTTCCAGCTCTTCAGGGAGTCAGTCAATAGGACCCGCTGGGAAACTGCCCTCAGGGACAAGTGAACAGAACAGGCCTGGTTTAAACAGACCTTTAAGGACACTTTCCATAGAACTCAAGAGCTCTCGATCCCGAGGTATAAGAAATCAGGAAAGGAAGGAAAGAGACCAGGATGGCTGAGTGGAGACATCCTAGGCAAACGAAAGGACAAGAAGGAAATGCACAGGCAGTGGAAGCAGGGACAGGTATCCTAGGATGAGTATGAGGATGCTGCCCAGTTGTGTAGGGGTCAGGATGGCCAAGGCGTGCCTGGAGCTGAACTTGGCAAGGGACACGAAAAATAATAAGAAGGCCTTCTACAGGTATGTCAGCCAGAAAATGGTCAAAGAAAGCGTAGCTCCCACGATAAACAACACTGACAGACTGGTAGTAATGGACAAGAAGGCAGCTGTGGTACTCAACAACTTCTTTGCCTCAGTCTTCACTGGCGGTCTCTCTTCCCACACCTCTTGAGGGGATGGTCTGCAAGATGGGGACTGAAGGAGCAAAGTCCATCCCACTGTAAGAGAAGATCAGGTTCCAGACCACCTGAGGAACCTGAATATGCACAGGTCTATGGGACCTGATGAGATGCATCTGAGAGTCCTGAGGGAATTGGCTGATGTAGTTGCCAAGACACTCTCCATGATATTTGAAAAGTCCTGGCAGTCAGGTGAAGTCCCTGGAGACTGGGAAAAGGGAAATACTGCACCCATTTTTCAAAAGGGTAGAAAGGAGGACCCTGGGAACTACCGACCTGTCAGCCTCCCCTCTGTGCCTGGGAAGATCATGGGACAGATCCTCCTAGGAGCGATGCTAAGGCACATGGAGGACAGGGAGGTGACTCGAGGCAGCTACAATGGCTTCACCAAGGGCATGTCCTGCCTGGTCAACCCAGTGGCCTTCTAAGGTGGAGCGACTACATCAGTGGGCAAGGGAAGAGCTACGGTTGTCATCTATCTGGATTTCTGCAAGGCCTTTGACACGGTGCCCCACAACATCCTTCTCTCTCAATTGGAGAGATGTGGATTTGAAGGATGGACTGTGTGGTGAATGAGGAATTGGTTGGATGGTCGCATCCAGATGGTGGTGGTCAATGGCTCAATGTCCACATGGAGACTGGTGACAAGTGTTTTCCATCAGGGGACCAGTACTCTTTAATATCTTCATCAGTGACATAGTGGGATCGGGTGTACCCGCAGCATGTTTGCAGATGACACCAAACTGAGTGGTGCTGTTGACATGCCTGAGGGATGAGATGCCATCCAGAGGAGCCTGGGCAAGCTCGAGGAATGGGCCCTTGTGAACCTCATGAGGTTCAACAAGGCCAAGGGCAGGGTCCTGCCCCTGAGTTGGGGCAACCCCCGGTACCAATACAGGTTGGGGGATAAAGGGATTGAGAGCACCCCTGCCGAGAAAGACTCGGGTATACTGGTGGATGAAAAGCTGGACATGAGCTGGCAATGTCTGCTCGCAGCCCAGAAGGCCAACCATATCCTGGGCTGCATCCAAATAAGCGTGGCCAGCAGGTAGAGGGAGGTGATTCTGCCCCTCTACTCTGCTCTGGCAAGACCCCATTGGGAGTCCTGTGTCCAGCTCTGGATCCATCAGCACAGGAATGACATATAGCTGTTGGAGAGGCCCAGAGGAGGGCCAAAAAATTGATCAGAGGGATGGAACACCAATGGCTCTGAGAGTTGGGATTGTTCAGCCTGGAGAAGAGAAGTCTCTGGGAAGACCTTATTGTAGCCTTCCAGTACTTAAAAGAGGCTTGTAAGAAATATGGAGACAGACTTTTTAGCAGGGCCTGATGTGCTAGGACAAGGAGTAATGGCTTTAAACTAAAAGAGGGCAGATTCAGACTCAATATAAGGAAGCAATTTTTCAAAATTAGGTTGATAAAGCACTGGAAAAGGTTGCCCAGAGAGGTGGTAGATGCCCGATCCCTGGCAACATTCAAGGTCAGGTTGGACGAAGCTGTGAGCAAACTGATCTAGTTGAAGATGCCCCTGCTCACTGCAGTGAGGTTTGACTAGGTGACCCTTGAAGGTCCCTTCCAGCACAAACTATTCTATGATCTTATGATTCTGTGATTCTATGATTCTATGATTCTGTTGGAGGAAGGCAATATTTATTTATTTTTATGACATAATTGATTGGTTGATTTCTAATTCTAATACCTCATTTATTTTACTTGTTGATGTAACAATGCAAGTTCACACACTAATCATTTGGTTGAAGGGACTTCATCTAGTCTTCTGGATTAAGAGACAACCCTTTATACATAAGGTATTTTCCTGATACTAAAACAAAAGTAGAATGTCATTTAACTATTTAGGCAAATAATATCAGGAGAGACAACCTTTTCATGTTTACATGGTCTTCAGCTCTCTTGTACAGCAGCTTGCAGTTGCTCTCAGGTTATGTGGCTAAGGACTAATCACTGCACCTAGAGACCCAGAGGGACTGATGGAACAGTGATGGGCAGAGGAACCCCTGTAACATCGTGAGGGCAAGCAGGGCACCCAAATCAGTGACTCCTAAGACCGTCAAAGACCATGCAACTCCTTGCCATGGTGTGAAACCCAGAGGGGAGCCAACCAATTCTCCCCAGAAATCCTTGCAGAGTGAAGGGAGCTACTGACTAAAGTGGGGTAGGAGTTATTATAAGTTGCAGAGAGGAAAGCATAGCCTTGCAGTCCAATACAATTTACCCTATGGCTGGTTGTGGTAGGTAAGCATAAATCATCAACAAATACATGTCAGATCTCTGTAGACAGTTTGCTGCTATGTGGTAACTTTAGCCTCGCTAGATCCAGCAGTCGGATACAAGGGTTACTGGGGGTACTATGGTTACAGATTGTTGTCACTTCTGTCAAGCTGGCTCTAGAAACAGCCACTTATCTCTGTCTTTTGTGGTGCAAAAAACAATAAACACCTGAGTGCTTAACAGTTTTTACGTTGTGTTCAGTGTGTGACTGTGTGTATGCTTTCAGTTGAATATTGCCAACTTGTTGCTATAAAGCACACAGAGCAAATGCTGTATTGGAAGACCCTCAACACCTTGTGCTGAGCATATCCAGGTGTCATGTCTCTGTTCTGCCCTTAGAATAACGGGGCCCTCTGAACAAATAGACTCAAATGACAAATGGGTTGGTTAGTACTTCTGGCAGCACATTTCCACCTGACACCCTTCCCAGTGAAAAGAAACATGTTTATAATTTAGATTCATTAGGTAATTCTCATGAGTTTTGTAACACAGGCTGTATAAATATACACAAATATGTATAAATAAATGATCCTGACACAAAATCTTTTGGAATTATTATTTTTAAATCAATTAAAAATACTCTGGTTGATGAGTTACTTTGTACACGTTTCCAAAGTCATAGATACAGAACTGAAACAGCTATTTTTGCCTTTGGCAATGTAAAAAAAAATAAAAGCTTGTTTTGTTCATAAAATAAATGGTACTCCCACTTCTAAAAGCAGGGTATTGGGAGTATGGGGATGGAGGAGTTAAGCTTCAAAATCTGGAGGCAGTTTTTTGCTCTTAGCACAGATATTCCATGACCTTTACACATTGTCACAGTAGTACAAGATTGTTACTATGCATTTTCTGAAAGGCATTCATCTCTATTGCTGTTTAATGAAAAACAAAATAAAGTCAGAAGTAAATTAAAGAAAAAGACCAGGTTCTGCTAAAATTCAGAAGGGATTTGTTTTTTTTTTCAATTTAAGATATGTAATTACACTAATCTGTTTTATAGCAACACTTAGAAGCTACACCCAAGATCAGAATCAAAATATGGATGATTGTTATACACCAATTTTTAATTATCATTCATTGTGACAGTAATTTAAGTTCATTAGAGCATCAACTTCTTAATGACTAGATATATTTAAAATACATAGATGTTGGTATGGAAGATGAAAGAAAAAACCAAAGCAAAAAGGTGTTTTTTCCTCCTGGGTAAAATAAAACCTACTTTAATAATCAAGTATACAGGTGTAAAGGAGTTAAAGTTATAATTTTATCTATTAGATGTATACTTACATTACATTGCCTCACTTCAGCTGGTTCAAATTAGTTAAGAGTAACAGATGGAAATCACCCTGAGGTTAATATCTCTTCCCTTCTGAACTGCCAACTTCCAGCAGGTTTTTTATATCCTTAATTTTGCTATGCTACTGCTTGCAAATTCACACTGTAAGCATTTTTCATCTTTTTGTGTTTATATTCCTCATTATACTTCAAGGGTATCTTACACCTTTTTATTCATTACATTCATCATAACTATGGTGGTATGCTTGTCCTCATGAGTCTGCTGTTCGATTACTCTTACAGTCATCTGCTACCAGTTCTGCATTTTTCACAGTAAGTATTCTGAACATACCTGTCTTTACAGTTCATCCATTGTACATTATTTTAATTTTCACTAAAATCTTACCAGAAATCACGACAGTTATTTTTGTGTAAATTGTTGAATGCTTAAGCTACTGTGTAAGATATTAAATGCGCGCTTAAAGCATTAAATGTGTGTTCTTGTGCTTCATAAGTATGCAAAGCTTTATGAGTGGTTGATAATGGTGTACACCAACTAAGAGAAATGTTTCTACAATATAAATAATCTGCAGAAAACCAGGAAGGGCTACACTGGAAAATCCCACCGCTCCTTTGTAGTAGGGAGACTACAAAATAGTCAAGACTCCATTTTGCCACTGTCTGACAAACACTTAAGAATATGTTGAAGTCAAAGATAATTTTAAATACATGCCTTTGCTTAAGTACTTAAATATGCTGCTCAATTTTACAGATTATAGCAGAAGCAAAAATTGAACACGACCTAGTTCATTGTACACATCCTCAGACTGTCTCTTCCTATTAAGAAAACCCTTCTACACAGCAGTCCTGTAGAACCCATAAAAAACATCCTCAGGTGTAAAACCTAGTTCAAATCTACCATGCAATATTTCAGAAAAACAGAATCCTTTCTCTGTGTGTGTGTGCACGTGTGCGTGAGTATACTTTAAAAATATCAGAATTACTATCTCTGTGTTCCATGGGAAACATACAGAAAACTGCACACGTCTCTGATAAGCTTAATCTTCAATATTCTTCTTCTTGAAAGAATCCACCACTCCTGATACTGCACATAGCACAGGTCTTACTTAAAATGGCTTATTAAAAGTATATTCTTTGAGTTGCAAAGTGCTCAAAAAAGCCCCATGGAAGACTGGAGTATGCATGTTAGTGTAAACCTTCTCCTGTGCATGAACATTATAATACAGTCATTAATTACACAGGCAACACTGAGCTCTTTTAAACACCTGTCTTTACAACTTCAAGAGTTGGTAGGTTTCCCTAGTAAAATTTTCTTGGTTAAATCAGACATAAAAACACACATTTGTTTTCAAGTCTTTCTTAATGTTATAATAGTGCCAAGCCACTCTCCATCATTTGCAGTGCTGCTTAACAGGGGAGGTCCCAGATGACTGG
>NW_010556787.1:0-95225 GCF_000687285.1 Phaethon lepturus
AATAACAATAATAATAATAATAATAATACACCCAAACCAAAACCAGCCCTTCATTCGCAAACTCTTAGCAATTACTTTTGGTGTTGGCCAAGTAAACTATTTTCAGAGAGTTCATGGATAAACCTGTTAAGTAATTGATGAGTTAAGATAAGCCTGAAAATAAAAGGTTATTTAGGAAATTTAAAATCAGTGTCAGTCTTCAACTCACTAATGATATTCAGAATCCTCAAGCTTTCTACATAGCCAACATTACTTTAAACATTTAAATAATTAACAAAAAAAAGGCTATAATAAACATGTTTGTTGTTATGTCATTGCTAATATATGCTGCTGCTTTTGTCATCAAATACTAATATTCTACGGACAGATACAACTCCATAGGTAAGTTCTCTTCAAGAGGGATCACTCTCATGGTTGAGATTGCTACTATGCTACTTAGCTAATTTTAATGCAATTATTTTGTTATCTTTGACTCGGGATACAGTTTCCCAAATGCTGAAAGCTCATTTCAAGTCTCTGCAGCCAGACATTCCTTTCCCTCCTCCTGTTAGCACCCTTTCCCTTTCTTACGCTATCACTATGCTTGGAAGCAAAATACTTGGCTGAGGAGCAGGCAAGATTTCCATTTCTGACAGCAGCATAGACTTACATTGGCTTTGGCCAAGCAAAACATGTATCTTGATTGCCATCAAGATCAGTCTCTTGTGCATCAAGCGTTGTTAATGGCAAAAATATAGGACTCAAGTGCAATTGCACTAGGGATTCCAAGGTCATCGATTTGGACATCAGCAACTGAAAGGATTCTCATAATAGCAACCCTCTCACATCATCATATACAAAGTTCACCTCTGTTTATATGTTGACTCTATGTTTAAAAAACAAAACAAATTTTGCATAAGTAGCAGTGAATATTATATACAATGGGAAGTCTATTACACAACCTTCTTTCCTTTATCTAAGGCAACCTCACTTCTGGGAAAGAAAGCTCTGCGGTGAAATTTGTTTTTTACTGCTCTGCTGGAGCCGCTATCTCTTTTATTCACAAATGGGTCTTGCAACAGATGTGCTGGGTAGAGGACCACCTGGCTCACTTCACATCACGTATCATCTGCAAGTTGCCATCCTCAGTAACCTCCCTCCCATACACGCAATTACCACCATATATACTGTTATTCCACCACTCTTTCTACTTCTTCCACTCCTCCTCCTCTTCTACAGTTGTCAGAGACTACTCAGAATGCCAAAGAGCAACAGAAGGAAAAGAGTGGTGAGTGCAGAAAGGGAACCCTGTTGCTGCTTCTTAAACACATTTTTATAATTAATAATCCTTTCTGATTATTGATGCAAATGAAATAAAAGAGCATTTTAGTTCCCTTGTCTCTGAAAACTCTTGAGAGAGATGGAAATGAGGAGTCTGCACAATGCTAAAATCAAGCTATAAATTAACAGCAGAAGATCACTCTTGCATAAGTAGGGTATCATCACTAACATAAGGTAAAAATGTTACTACATTTTTTCTACCTATTTCTCTCTCTTCTCCTTGAGCTTTAAATTTTCAGATTTTTAGTTATAAAAGAGCCATTGTAACCTGGCTGATAGCAGAATGAGCTACATGTTATATATAAACATAATGTAAGAAATAATACAAACATTACACACCTGAATATTCACTGATGACACAAAACCAAGAACATTCAGAATAAAAATAGCTAACCAGTGTTTGAAACAGAAATAGCATGCAAGAATCTCAAGCCGCAATGACATTTAGGTACAGTGACTAAGAATAAAAAGCGCAGAGCAACAGCCAGTACCACATTTCTTTTTTGTGACCTGATCTTAAATCTTTCTATAGAACTTGGTAGATGTACTTCCCTTTGATGTAGCACTATGAGAAAGAACACAGTTCTCTCTTGTATTCAGCCCTTTTGAGACATAAATCACAGCAGTAAGAAGATTTTTCAAGGGACAGGCACAGTCACTGTCCATTATTTGTCTAACACTAAACTGCTCCAGGCAAAAATTTGCTCTCAACAAATATCAAGTTTATAGGAAACAAAAAAAACAAACAAAAAAAAAATACTCACAGCTTTGGTTTAGCAAGTACAGGTGGTGGCTCCTTTGTGGGTGAAAGCAAGACAGCTGGAGGTGGGATGGATTTATCACCATTTGGCTTACTGTTAGTCATTCCATTTA
The DNA here is from genome assembly GCF_000687285.1 of Phaethon lepturus. Taxonomy (NCBI): domain Eukaryota; kingdom Metazoa; phylum Chordata; class Aves; order Phaethontiformes; family Phaethontidae; genus Phaethon; species Phaethon lepturus. Next base: position 2,194 of record NW_010556787.1, read on the forward strand.
CTCCATGAATGGGATGGATGCCATTTGTTTTTTCCTCAGATGAATTGAACTGTAGTTGAAGGGCTGTCACACCAGATTTCAACTCAGTGTTGGTTGCTTGGTGGGTCTCTGTATGTTTCTTAGGAGGAAGCTCAAGAGAGCTAATTTCAACTGGAGGAAGTGGTGGGAAATGATGGGAATCATCGCTGTTGGATTCTCTTGTCAGTGATTCATGACTAGAGCTTTCTGAGTTGGCTAAAAGAAATCAAAACAAATGTCTCTCTAACAAGTCATAGACAAAGTACATGGTACATAGCTGTATTTTCAATCTGTTAAAGGTGAGGTCTCTTTGGTTCTGTCTGAAAGATATTTTTCCAGACCTCCTGTTGATAATTTATGCCCAAAATTTTAGATACATGACCGGCTATTCATTTTCTGACTTTGCCTCATGCAAAAGGCACAATAAGGAACCTTATGGATCCCTTTAAATCTATTTCAGGAATCCAGCCACTAACTGAGACTGTCAAGTACGGACAACAACAGCTGAAACCACATTTCCTCTTCCTAGAGTCTCAGCATCATTTAAGAACAAATCATTAAAAAATGCTGAAGGATGTACATATACGTGGCACGTTTGCAATGGCAGCCAGGTTGGTGCATTCCACAACCATATGTATGTAAACATATTACAAAACTAAACATACCATATCACAGTTTTTTTATTTTACAAATGACATACACCACCTTTGGCAGCATAATTTAATCTGCTTTCATTTTGCCTCTGCTGCCATCTAGTCTCAGAACCCTAATGCTTAAAAATTTGCCAGGCTTGTGGCAGACACTTTAATAATCCATTTTACATGAATAAAAATGTTAAACTAGGAAATGAGCCAACAAAAACATTCAGTTCCCTTTATATGAATACTCTGAGGTTGACAAAAATCCTGTCTTACAGCAGCCCTTTTCTACAAGGGAAGCAGACTGATAACTTCACAGGTAAATTAATTATCTAAGATCCATGATTAAAAGTTCCTCTTAGACACTTAGTTGCGCACTGCTTGTTACTGAACCATGTTCATTTGTTGCTGTGCATGTGAAAAGTCCTGAATCTTCAGGAAAAGTTTCTGCAATTACAAGGGTACATATCTCTTCTGGAAATAAACAGAAAAATAAAGTGCATCATAAACTATTTAAAGTACCATGTAATGTTTTTGCATTGTATGTTAGTAGGACACTAGAAAGTGCTTCTTATACAAAGAAATGCTGAGAGAACTACAGAACAGCTTCCAATATAAACAGTTTTAATGAAAACCACTTTGTATCTAAACCAAGTAAATTTACCAAGCTAAGTTTTCAAAAGATGCCTGTCTTGAACAGTAATTTTGCAGTCATAAGTCTGTGCAGTCATTTTACACACTCAGTATCTTTGTTTTTATGAAGGATGGTACTAATTCATACAAATCAATGTATTGGCTTCCATACACAATTAACACTTGCAAGCTCTTTTTGGGTCTCTAAATAATGCCACCAACATGAATGTCCCATATTTGCTTCTTTCCCTGAAGTTTTCTGTATTTAAAGCAACATTTCAGATCAAATCCTATTCCCAGTAAAATCAGAAAGTATTTTGTCATCACTTCCAAATTAACTTTTCTGCTTAAACTGACCAGAATTAAAAACTCTGGATGCATAAACATTTGCCTTATGCAGAGCTTGGGAAGATGACTTCTGTCTCTGCACAGCAGTGAGAATGGGTAAGTTGGAAATACAGGACAAAGTAGCATCCCCAGAAACTCTTCAGAATGCTGTGACACAGACGTATTCTGTGCTGTTTGAAATCTGCTCATTCTGCTTTGATATGCCATAGTATATGCTTTGATTATACCAGGGCCTCAAGTCAGAAAACTTGTATGAAGGCTGCACTGTTCATATTTCAGCTTCAGTCTTACAGTAATGTTTTCTAAATCAATTCCATTCATTTATAATGGGCACATTTAATTATCTTCTTCAAAAGAAGTCACTTATTTTCTACTTGTAATGGTATTTAATCTTTTAAAAAATTCACAGCATAGCTAATCTAAATAATCCTAGTATTTATATAACATACCTTGATAATACCTCTATAATTTAAGATCTGGACAATATTATATTGTGGGTTTCCTTAATTAATTATGCTCATTTTCTAGTCTCAAAACCAAAGGAGGAAGTTTTACAGAATTCAGTTTCATTAACAAAAAAAAAGGGGGGGGGGGGCATTGCACATTTTGGGCATTTACATGGAATCCCACATATTATCACAAAATCAATGGCATATAGCTAATAAAAACAAACTGAAAAGTGAGAAAAAATATTTCAGACTCCAATAACTTTCACAAGTAAATTATTCTGTAGAAGAGGTTCAGTAAGGTAAGCTTTACTTATTTTAGTTCAAAGAAGGAAAACAATTTCTAACAGTTCTTTTTTGGGTTTGTTTTTTTTTTTTTCTTTCCTAATTTTCGTTGTGGAATGGTGGACCACTCTCTCATTTAGACAGTTAACAAAAAAAAAAGATTATGGAATTTTTCCAATTATAAAGGACAAAGTATCCAAAACCCTCCTGTACTGTAAATGGGCTACAAATGAATGACTGACTGAATATTTGGCACAGAGTTGTTTTTCAGACAGCAGAACATGCTTTTTTTTTTTTGGCAACACAAACCAGTCATTCTGTGTAGCTGCAAAAGGCATGTCTGGTAATACTGTAGCACGTTGGATCTTATCTGACCAAGATGAAGATTAATGACTCATGAAGGGTCTTATCAGGAAAGCAATGGGTAACACAAGCTAGTTTTTGAACTACTGAGATCAGCTTTTTTTAGAGTGTTGGTGTGTTGTAAGCAGTTGAAGCTATATTGTTAGGCACACGTGCATACTCCTGGACTGAACTGACTCTGGGGATGCAATCCGATACATGCAGCATACTAGTTTCCTGTTCATTTAACAGCAGAATTATGAAAGCTGGGTATTTCAGGACTGCCAAAGAAAATCACTCCCACCATGCTGAGAACTGCTGTTTGAATGAGGGCAAAGGTACTACAAAATATAACAACCAGCAGGATTCCTATTTTCTAAACAGCAGAGCTAATTAACGCATAATGTTCTTCCATTTTTTTAAGCATGTAAAATGATCACATGAGAAGAGCTGCTCTTCACTGTTCAGTGATAAAAGAATTGTAATGGATTCCACCATGATGTGGTTTGTTTACTGAAGCAAATATTTGAAAATTATACATGGTAAATTGCAGTAATTATTGTAAAAGAAATTGAAAGTAAGTTAGTGATAAAATAATAAGAGTTTAAAACTCAGTCTTCTCAGCTGGATGAGCAAACTACAACACATTTGTGATCAATTATGAGAAAACTGGCTAAACTGAAAACATAAAACAAACCTAAGAACTAATCAAAAGTCAGCTTGGGCAAAAATCATGTGTGAGCAACACATTGCCATTGTCTTCATTCATTTTGCTCCCCACAACCAAGAATCACTGATTTCCAGGTCCTTGCTAAAAGGCTTACTACAATGGAAAACATAGAAATAAAATACTAACTTGACAAAAGAAATGTTCTTTAAAGATTTTCGTAACACACTCTGGATGCATAGTGCTCCAAGTATTTTTCTAGCTTTACATCCTGACTTACGTAATTACTTTTCTTTCTGTTACTGTGCTAAGTAGAATCTGATGATCTGAAGTAAGTAACGTCTGTTCTACTTCCCGGCAATCATCAGCTGACAAATAATTTCATCACAAAAATGCATTCCAGAAAGCAGCTCTGAAATGCTGTTCTCAGGGCCTTAAAACATATTTAACACTTGACTAAATGAATACAAAAGCATTCTGTTCACTGGAACATGTAAAATGCTTAGGCATGCAAGTACTTGACTATTTTGTCAGTTATTTAGAAAGAAAGATTACATTTTACAGAGTAATCCTTTCCCTTTATGGTTCATGAGTCCATTAGGAAGAATAATCTTTGGTAAGACAGAAAACTGTTGCATTTTAACAAATTTAATCACTGGCAATGTGTTTACTTCAGAATGTTTCTATGTATTATATTAAAGGTTGAGTAGTTCTTATATCTGCACCTTCATCTCCAAATGTGATCATTACCTTCTTCCACTGTAATGTACATGCAGTCCTGGGAAGTAAGTACAGTCTTTTTTTTGGTAGTTGTTCATTATGATGCAATGAACAGAGCTATTTCTATAGATGTAGGTTCAAAGCCAAAAGTTTTCTGCTACACAAAGACAGTGGGCAGAGTGGTGTGTTCCTGGTAAAAATCCAACCAAACACAACCCTGCCATCTTGCAGACAACTTGTCTCGGAATTCTCCCTCTTGTTCCCCTAGAGATCAGATGTTTAACTATGGTTTAACGACAAAGCAATATGCCCATCAGGTAACTTCCTCTCATGTAGGTATCTGTGAATCTTTTACATGAAGTGTGAAAATAGGGAAGAACTGAATATGCAGAGCAGCATAACAGATTGTAGTATTGCAGACCTGTAGATGCCTTAACTTGCAATAGCGCAAGGAAAAAAGTATTTAATTTACCTGTTTCTGATGATCACTATTGTATACACCTTTACCCACTCAGGCAGCAGTTCTGGCTTATTTAATAGGCTTTATGACACTTAAATGAAGAGAGAAGTTTTTAAAAGATATACAGAACTGACTATGTTTGAAGATATCTTAAAATACTGAGAAGAAAACTGGACAACAGCAAATGTGATTGTGGGCAATATAATGCAGTTTTAGGCTACAGAACCTAGGTTATAGCATATGTAATCAATACTCAAGACAGCTGCTATCTTGCCAGTTCAGGTACAATAAATAGGAATACTGCTATGGCAGCATGGACTTTAGTCCCTAAAGCAGTGTTCAGGCTTAAGGAGAAATTAAGCCATTTATCAAGGTCAAGGAAAAGTTTATGCTAAAGCTTACACTATGGCAGTTATGATGCTGTGGATGCCTAAGACAGCTAGTTTGAAGTTGTCAGGTGTTATCGTCGAAGCTGAAATCAACATATTCAGCAATGTAACTGTGATGATTAATCTACTCCAATAAGCTTTAAATTTATGATTCAAGAGGAATAGCAGTATTTTATGTTTTTTAAAATCACACAGTACAAAAAAGATTTGTAGAGGTTTTACTTTGAATTTGGAAGCATCAACAAGCAAGGACCATCACAGCAGTTAGACTTAAGATGGGGTCGCTGTCAGGACAAGAATTCTGTAGGCGCCTTGGGAGCACAGAGTACAACTGAAAATGTAACTGGCATGCAATAGTGCGTATGTTGATCAGACCACCTTTAATGAAGGATAATTTTAACTTATATTCAGTTTTTCTCTTCATTTGGCATCTTGAGCTATAGCTCATTGGAGATTGCTCTCTTCAAGCCCTTTGCTGCTCAGGAGTGAAAAGAGGCAGCCAGACTCTTAGTCATAATTCTTTTGTTTTCACTAAAAAAAATGCCAGGATCCAACATGCATGCTGACCTACTGAAGTTTCTCTGTTTTGAATTTCATCAGCTATCAGAAAGGTGACTTTCTTGGTGTGGGGAGGCAGCAAAGATTTCTGTAACATTTGCCAAATATTTTAATTTGCAAACATTATGCAAAAATTGGAGGGGGAGGGGCATTTCTAAGGGATTTACTTACTAGAGTTGAAACTCTGGAATACAGCAGCCAAATAGGGAACAAGAACACACAATCCAAGAGAAGTGATGACTATCTTTTGAGATGTTTTTTGTGAACATACACTGCACTGTCCTTAGGAAAAAAGAGGCATGTACATGTGGCAATTCCCTGGCAATTTAAGAAAAATTACTTCATACAGCTTTCTTCTTACATGCCGTTAGACAATTGTTTAAATGTAATTCAATACAGTTTGTGGCTGCCTCCAGACAGCTGAGTAATGGTCAAAATATCAACAGCTGGCAAATAACTCCATGGGATTTTTCATTCTCAGGCAGCCTGTTCTTTGAAGGGTTCAATCAGTATAAAGTCAAAACGTCCAAGAAAGAAGTACAGAGCAGGTAATTTGACAAACTGTGATGTTGGCTTTAAGTAATCTGACTAGCTATTAATTCACAAAGCAGTCTGGAGAGATTTGTGATGCAACCTCATTTCTGTCTAGACAGAAAAAGGAGTGCAAAACACATTAGGGTAGATAGAATGTACCCCCCAAAAAATAGCCAAAAACCCTCCTTGCTTCTTAATTTCTTACCTGTGTGAGTTCATGGAACATTTTTCTTTTAAATCATTAGTACTGACCTAGCAAAAGATAACCAATGTTTTTGAGCACTATAAAGTGTTATTGACCGCTAGACTTTGGTTGACAACCAGCAATTAAAGTCACACTGCAACTTGTTACAATTTATGTAAAATTCCAGAGTCAATTCCTACACAAATAAGCCAGTAAGTGTACTGTCATTAATTTTAGTGGAGCATAAGACACTGCACATTATTTAATAGGGTTTAGGAGGAACTGATACATGCACAAATCTTACAGGGATAGTACCCAGCTCAATGAATTCAGGGTAGCAAAAAGATGCTTATAAATATATATTACAACAGAATTACAAGAATGAAAAAAAAGAAAAAAGATAGACTGCTGTCAGGCATTCACTACTGTTACGTCCATTAAATCGCAACAATATAGATACCAAAATAGTATTTTGAGATGCCTTCCTACTCTTGCCTTGCCACCTACCTTGAGAGGGGTATGAGATATCCTGATATTAAGAAACTTCTCTCTACCTGTGAAAACTCAAGAAATGCACCTTTCATATAAGCATCCATTCCCTAGTACTCTTTAGAAGGCTTCAGGTACCTCCTCCCAGGGTCTGCAAGCTAACCAGACATGGGAATGAGAGCATTCAGCACCATCAACATGACAATGCATGTATGTAAGAGGGCTGGCAAAGTGATGTTCATTTTGGACTCAAAATCCCATCTTCTATTTCCCATTTCAGATAGTAGTTATGGAAGAAAATGGTTAGCTTTGTGAACTATCATGAATATCGTTACTTATTCCACAGTAATATTTGTCAGATAGCCTATATGAACCTTGCAACTAACGATACTGAAAGTTACTTAGTTGTCCATGAAAAAAGAAAATCTTCTAGCAAGAGGCATAATAGACGATTTTCTTTGCACTCAACTATTCCCACAATGGAATTTGAACCTTTTGTCTCAAGCAAACAAGTGCTTCTGAGTTTTGACAGAACAGTTTCAAATTAGATATTAAAAAGAAAAACCCTAAGATGTGGTAGTAAATTTTGACTTCATAGAAACTTTTGTGTAAAGTTTCAGTCCTTTCAGACACTTTCCATGATGTTAAAGGAGAGAGTAAATGCAGTTCAAGTGATTTTGTAGAAAAGAAGCTCCTGGTAACAGCTAGATATACTAGATACTATTCTCATAGCATTTGGCAGATTAAATCTAGAAAACATGTTACTACTTGCACAGGAAATAATTTCTCTGAGAAAGGGAAAAAGTCAACCTGTTGATTTGCTTTTTTTTTGTTGTGTTTTTTTTTTAAAGATGCCAAGAAAACAGCTAAGTTGGGAGACTTATTTTGTAGTATATATTGCAGGAGAATGTTCCCAGAAAGATACAGAATTGAGCATATTTCAACACAAACCTATTCTCTTTTATTTCTTTTCATTACCAAAGGCTTGATCGATACTGAAACTTTCCTCAAACTGTTCTGTAACAGTAACTTACAATTTTTAAACCTTAAAGTTTGGGTTATGACTATAAACTACCAATAGCCCATTGTTAGAACTCAGACATGTTGTAATTGCTCATTAGAGGTTAATTTGGTTTTCCAGCACTACTCTTTCCTTCACAGGGCTCACATTTTAAGCCTCCATAAATCAAATCATTTAGTCACATGTATTCTGTGCATCAGCTGTTACTGGAGGTGATGAGCTGCACAACACAATAACATTAACTGTCAGGATAGAGCGTGTGCGTGTGTGTGTGTGTGTGTGTATGTATGTATATGTATGATGGTCACGAAGTGAAATAGCTATATAAGAATTTTATGAAGCAGTAAGAAAATTAGTGAGTAACTGACAAAGAAAAGCAGTAGCTTTTTCCCTCTTCACCTCCTCTTCTTTCCATGAAAACTAAGAGAAAACTGCATTTCTCCTAGGAAATTTCTCCTTCACTGCTTTTGCCTAATCCATACCCTCGTAGCCACACTGCTACTTTACAAACATCACTCAGCTGCCAAGTCTGTTCTCTGCAAAGACTGTCAATGCAACTCCTCAAAGTTTAAAACACACACACACACACCCCTTGCTAAGGTCCTTCAGTTCAGAGACACTCTTTGGGGATACCCAAGTCTTAGACAGAAAACTTTTCTGTTTTGTCTTTCCATTCCATAATTAAAACTCTCTCCAAATTCAAACATATTCAAGCACAACTAGCCACCCTCTTAAAAGCAAGGCTCAGACCGTATCATTGTCTTCTCTTCTACATGTTGTTTGACTTAAAACATTAAAGAAAAGAACAAACATTCTCAGTCTTTTAGCACCCACTTGCTATTCAAGAAACTACCACAGCATATAATGATGTATAATGGGAAAATGGAGCAGCCACAGAAAACCTGTAGCTGGAACAACACTTGTTGCTTCTTGAAATCTAGGACTTCTACCTTGCGAATAGGCTGGAAAAATTTGAAGTGCCCTTCTTTTTGAGGATCAGCTTTTACTTGCATTTAAGACATTTCACATCTGCCAAGCTAGACTGGCAAAACTAGCATTTAGTGGTTGGGTGTTATGAAACTCTTATGAGTACAATCTGGGTAATGGAATTTTGTGGGATTTGTTCTTTTTACTCAGCAGCATGCAAATTGCTCATTTTCTGAGAATGAAGTTTGCTTCAAAGTTTAAGCTGTGAGACACTCCTTGTTGGTCTAAATGGCAGTTACTGTTTAACTAATAAAGGGACTGATGTAAAGGACAGTGGTAGCATATGGAAGGTGTGATAAAGAAACATTGTCTTTAAGGGGGTTTCGCATTACCAGGGCTCAGCAGAAACACTTTTCTATTTATGGCTTCAGTACAAACTCAAAGAGCTAGTGAATCAAGAGATTAGTTTTTCATATGATTCTTACCAGGTTCAGTTGCAGATCGTGGCTCTGCATATCACATCATAAGGAGAGGAAACAAACAAGAAAAACGGTATTAGAGATGACATTAATAAACAACAGTATATTGGATGAACAATAATACTGTAGACAAGTACAGAATCTGTGCAGACACATTACAAAATAAGGAAGACTTAAATTGTCTGTTGATAGCAGTAGTTCAACTATTACTTCTAGGCATTGTAATCACTGAAATGTGAGGAAGGGAGGACTCTATCCAAAACTCAATCTTCATTGAGGATTTGACAGACTAATTTCATGATCTTTCCTTACCCTATATCAAAAGTAGCCACTTCAGATTATTGCCTTACTTTTTTGGAGAATTCTGAAGTCTGGAGAATCTTGAATTTCAACGCCCTGTCGAAACCACTTAACGTGAATGGGAGGAGGTCCTCTGACCCTGCATTCCAATACCACGACTTGTCCCTCAGATGCTGTGGAGTTTTGTAGCTCCTGAAATAAAACAATCACAGTTCAAATGAACCAGGAGCATTTTACATTCTTAAAAATAGTTTTTTCTTCCCTTTGTATTTCAACCTGATTTTATTGTGTCATTACATTTTTTCAATAGACATTTTCTGTGAGCTGTATTTTCACTCTGATTAAATTTAATCTATCAGCTATATAGTTAAAATGACTGAATAGGTTATTTTCAAATGGATTCTTAACAGGACCAAAGATGGAAAAGGTGTAGAAGCATTTAATTCCTCAGACCATCACAAGCAGATAGTTGCAGTCTGACCTTTCATTTTTCATCCTTCTTCCATAAAGTGAAATTAAAATTCTGCAACTAGCTACACACTGATTGACTTGGTCTTGAAGAAGTAGGTGTGCTGCTTTCATGTCAGCCTCTAGAATGTGGAATTGCTTTTCTTCTGAGCCATTTCTAAGCAACCAGGCAAACTTAGATGACAAATATGATTAGGATATATTAGCTTGTGTATGGATAGCTTCTGAGACAGTATTATGGCTGTAATAAATTCTTACATACATCTGAAAAAAAAATCAGGAAGAGTCTAAACCTTTGATGAAGAACTACAGAGAGAAAGGAGAAGCACAGTATTTTAAGTAACAGAATTGACAGGAGGCAGCCACTAATTATGCCTTTGTTATCCATCTTAAGATTATACATCAAAGAGTCTTTTTAACTGTAGTGGCTGTCTCATTCCCTTTCCAGTTTATTAATAAAATTTTAGGCCTTGATGCAGCAAAGCACTTGAAGGTAAGTCTAAGATCAGAGTTATCCTTAGTTGCTATTCACAGATCTCTAGTTAATCAGATTCTTAAGAATTTTGTTGCATGGAAGCCTAAAAATCTTTGGGTTGTTCCCTGACGTTTGTATAGAAGGAAACTTGCATCAAGATGCTGAGTAAGTATATTTTTTGTTGTTCATATCTGGTTCATTTCTTCTGTGATTAAAGTTGTTTTGGTTTGGTATGTCTCAACTGACCTAAGCCAGTTAATATTGGATTTCAGGGACATGAGGATTCGGAAGGAACAGTAGAGTTTTGATTGCTTTGGTAGTTTCTGAATGAGGGCTGGATTTCTCCTATTTCCCACTCTTACTAGTAAGTTGCCTGCCTCTCTGCCTTGCAGTAACCACATTCTCTAACCCCTTGCCCCTCCACTATTTGCTCTCCTGTGATACCTGCAGTATCAGTGCAGAATTACGAGGGATAGAATCAGACCTTTCCTGACTTGAGAAAGGGATAGATGGAGCCAGGCCAGACAGCTGTGGAGAACAGGGCTTATTCTTACTTATCTCTATGCAAAACTACTTGCTGTTCTATATTATGTTTTAGTCAACTGTTTTTCTGGAGTAATAACCAGAAACACCTTCTTTTCTTCATTTTGACTTAACAAATGGTGACTAAACAATAGTTACTTATATAGAAATGATGGTTTCAAGGCCAAATGAAAATCCTATTTTCAATTAAAGTTTTATTTTAGATACTAGGGAAATGTGCTGTCCTCCTTTTTGCTGTTACCCGATTCCAATTCTAAAGTTTCATTTGGGATGAATGTGAAGATAAATATTGCCTTAAATAATTACTTAAGAATTACTGAATAAATGTTTCCCTTCCAGCAAGTCCATGCCTTACATTTTACTAGACATCTTAATGAAGAATACCTGAACTGCATTTTAACTAACATACCTGCATGGATTTTTTTTTCTAAAACAAAGTAAAAAAGCCTGTGTCATTTGTTCTTATCAACAGATAAATTATTGTGAATGAGACTTTATCATGACTATGATGTGTAATTGGTGCCTACTTTGTTTCATCTTACAAAGATTTCTCAGTGGAGGAACAGTCATGAGCATAAGACAAACACATACAAATATTTATGTAATTCCCCTTGTGATTTTAATAGGGTGGAGACATAAGAACTTCACTGATGCAGTGGAAAAGTGTTTTCTAAGAAAGTCATTAATACTTAAGAGGATAATGAAAACTTTTATAAAGTTTTAACATGATCAAACATTCCTGCATTAGGATATATAATTTTGATATTTCCTGCTGGAATACTAGAGTATGATTATAAAAATCATGATGGATAAAACATACCTTTGTAAAAATGGGTGCAGAATAGATAGGCTTAGGTCCATCCACACGGTGCAGGTATGAAGTAGGGCTTTGAACCTGCAAAGCAACACAACAATGCTATAAAATGGAAAGAATACTGGTTTCAATAATATGGCATGCATAGATCTATCCAATACTGCAAACTCGTAAATGCAGTCTTATTATGGTATTCTCCTTCTAGCATGCTTCTTGAGTCATATCACCATTCCACATCTGTTAGATTTCTGAAATCAAAATGGAAGCTTTAAAGGCTTCTATACTTCCCATGAGAATTTTGTATCCAACTGCCTTACCTTGAAGTATTTTGAGAGTTTGACTCTTGCTAATATCATTCAAGTAAGTCCTTTGCACTAAAGCATTTTTGCCTCTCCTGTTTACTACACCTCTTGACTGATGTAGTGATCAATAAATCCAGGTACCTAAAAGCTTATCAAGATTAGCCAAAGGAATGGAAAAGAATATACCATATACAGCCTAATAGAGATTTTTATTTTACTTGTATTTTATGATTTATATGCAAACTCTAAGTGATCCAGAGTGGCATTAAAACTTAGTATAGGCTAATGAACATTAACCTTCTACATTTAACTTCTAGACAGTAAAATTTAATTTTCTCCAAAAGGCGCAGAGAAATTACATCAATATTTAGTAACAAAATTTAAAACTTTTGCTAAAAATTATTGTAGGCATTCATTCCTATTACATTCTTTTGTAATTGGACCAAGTTACTATTAAGTGATATACTCTGTAATTTTCATCATCACCAGATCTGTCAGTTGCTCACATGCTGTGTTGATACACACTGTGTAAGAATCCGTATGTATATTTACTTTTATGTCCCATTCACTAAATATATACTTAATTTTTTTAAATTGTCATTCTTGATATAATTAATGTAAGTTTATAGTTCAATAATATAATTCCTCAAAATGCCAGAGTTTTTCAGGATTTAGAAATTTTGAAATAAAATTTAAAATACTTTTACTAATTTAAAAATTGGTGTCTAAAAATACCTGCTGACTGGGCACAGAGATAGGTTGAATTACAGCTGTGGTGACTCCAGACTTTGGTGTAGAAGATCCTATTGTCAAGGAAACAGAGGTGGTTTTCTTTTGGGCCCTGAAAAAAAATAGAAAATGGCAAGCACTTTATAAGATCTGAAATCAGAGTATGTTAGTTTGTATTTTCTCCATCTTTAAATATGTCATTACCAGCTGAAAAGATCAACATTGGCGCAAGCTTTAGCAGAACAGAATCTTTGGTTAATTTACACTTTCACACACAATAAAAAGTACTGATTTAAGATACACTAGAATGTACTTGGTTTCTTTAATTGCAGGCCTCTTCATGTTTTGTTGGAAGCACAGGGCTGGGTGGATTACAAATGAAGACTTTGTTAACTTAAAGTTGCTCCCGAATATGAGAAATTGAGATCAACAAAAAGAATGTTCAGGGTAAGGCCAGACTCCTCTGACAGAAAAGGCACATTAATACAATTTACAGTTATAATACTACATATTTATATCACATGGGAGGAGAAAAGAGAAGGCAAGACATACACAGTTACATCCCAGATGTTTATGCAGATCTGAAACTACCAAAGATTTTCCAGTCCCCTTACTAAGAACATTTGCACAGTGCTGGTTCTACTTTGCACACTTACTGTGGCATAGCTCCAGATTTTGATTTGAAAATTAAACTTTCACTCTCTGAATCTGTGGAACTGGCACCTGGAAAAGAAAGTATTTTCAATAATCTCATATTCTTTTACAGGTTTATTTCATGTTTACATTCCAAAGAAAAAACTGTGCAACTTTTGCATTTCATTTCAAGAGTTGAGAACACTCTGTAGTAATCTTATGTGATAGAAGAGTGTAACTATGTACTTTAGACAGTTGCAGAAATCATAACCATGCCAATTTAATTGCAAACTCTTTTCCCAAGGCTCTTAGCTGTCTTCCTTCATATGGAAGCAAATATGGCCAAAACAGAAAAAAAATTGCTGACTACTACTCTACTGGAAGTGTGTAATTTTATTTACCTGAACATTAAAACTTAATACTTAAGCAAACATATGGCTTATACACAGATAACAAATCTCCAACCTTAAATAAGAGCAAGTCAATATAGCAAGACATTTTCAGAATAAACTTGCTACCCACAATCTCCACAGTTCAGACTATTTACATTAACCTATACATAACATTTATATACTGGTATTTCTTGCCAGTGGAAGTCTTGATATAATGTATGTGTTTTGCAATACCCTGAACTCACTTAAAGAAAAAAAAACCCACAAAAGCATTTATTCCCTTTGCCTTAATTTTTCCTAACAACTGGTACTTCACACAACATTTATTCTAGCCATTTATGCAGTATTCCTTATTCCTCAAAGGATTTGTGCATACATATGCAGAGCTGTATTTGCCATACAAATCATAAGCAATTCATAACCAATACGCATAGTATAGCGTAGACTGATTCCAATGAAACAAAGCCTGGACTGAGGCACCTGAGTACCCTGTTTATTTACACAGTTTAGACTACAAAAAATCAAAGCAACAAGTAACACAGAAAAGGTAAGAAGAGAGAAGCAGTATCAAGTGAGCAAAGTGCATCTGCATGAAAGCATTTCTCTTGAGCAAAGGATAATTCTCTTGAGCTGGGCCTGCTGCACAGAGGAAAGCATGAGGCATCACTGTCATCAAGACTGTTAATATACAAAGCAATGCTTGCGTGACCATCTGGGTTCCTTAAAGATGATAGGGGAGGAGCCTAACAATTTGTACAATTCTCTCTCTTTCAAACTTAACATGTTGTAAAACTTCAAGGTAGCACTTGCACATAGTAAGATTTTGCCAGATGTCAAAAAAGGAATTGTTTTATTCACTGTATCTATCTACCTAGCTGCTTCTTTTTTAGTGTTGCTTCTGTGATTATAACTTCACACAGTATTATCTATTTGTACTATAGCTGAGTATTTCTGAAATCATGCTTACTTCTGAAGAGTGAAGAAAGTCTTACTAGAATACATAAGATTCAGAAAAGTCTTGTGGATTTTTCTATTATATCCCAATGTGGGATAACAAAGTTCTGAGAATAAAAAATATAATGAAAAAAAGCATATAAATGCACATCTGTCATGATTCAGCTAATTTATAGTGAAAGGTTTATTGCTTTCTTAATCAAAAGCTATTTAATAATTTTCATATGGTATTATTCAGATTTGGTTTTAGTATTTATTATATTAATTTGTTTTATGTTTTTAATTAACCATTTAAATTCATTTTAATGAGTTACAAAACTGATAAAAGAATACATATTACCAAAATGTTTGAAAGACGCATGAATTAAAAGAAAAAAATGAGTATTCAATTAATACAATCATGCCTAAAATACAGTCCTCCACTAAAAAATTGATTTCATAATTTTACTCATGGTCAAGGTATTGAGATTCCTCAGAGAAAATAATACTTTAATTATGACTAATTTTGAGTTGAAGAAATATTTTAACAATTACTAGTAGCTGATTCTGGACAAAACCAGTACAACTGACTTTTAACCTTCCTTAAAGTCCGTGTACCAAATATGAAAAATTATAATACATTTACCCATGACTGGAGAAGACTCATTTGGGGCAGCCACATTTAATTGCACCGGAATGAAGTTCAGAACTGAGACTGGGATTACTGCGATCATGAAAATCATTATTGGTATTAGCAGTAAAATCTCTGATTTACGGAGGGTACTAATTAAAAGCTAACCATATGCCAAAAGTTCTGCTTGTTCCTCCTTTTCCATTCTTTATCTTACTAAAGAAATACCAATGTACCCACTGATTCTTGGAACATTCCTTGAAATACCCGAATCATGATATTCAAAATGTGTTGCATTAAAGAGAAGTAGAGGAATACCATAAAAACACCACCAGAGCAAATATAATCTTAATATACAGAACCAAAAGTGAACTTCAGCTTAGTTATGTTTTCCTGTATGTATGAAGTATCTTATTATTTCGTCTCTTACCTTCAATGAATATTTCAGCTGATGTACTATCTGAACCAATGGAATTTGAAGCCAGACAAGTATAGCGCCCAGTATCGTCTTCAAAGGCTTCTGCTATAATTAGTGAATGAAGTCCTCCACTTCCAGAACGGATCTGAATGTCAGGCGTATTCTGGAGTTCTTTTCCTTCACAGAACCATCTGCAGCCCACACACATTTAGATAGACAAAGAAAAAAAGAACATAAAAGATTCGTTCAGGCTCATTGCACACAAGAAGACATTACACTCTACTGAAAAAATCTAAATTGCTACTGAAATCAGCTCAAGGTGCTTTGAAGTGTTTAATGGCATTCGCAAAGAAATAACTTGCTGGAATAAGTTTTGTTTAAAAGGTAATGACACATTTCTGAATGCTAAGAAAATTGTACACACCTACAATTTAAAGCTATTCCCTGTCCTGTTTTGGTAGAATTAATGCTTTCTGCATATCTTATGTACTGTCTTGCTTTGACCACAGTCTAAATAATTTTAATTTAACGTGCTACCCCCTTCTTCCTAATACTCATTGATTTTCCACGCAGGATTTTGATTTTTGTCTATCATGCCCAGTCAACCTAATATAATCTCATGGTACAGAGATGCTTCCATACTGCTAAACATTAAATAGGTTTACTCCTGCCTCAGATCAGGAACATAAACTGGTTTTCTAGCCCTGAAATTTTATATACATATGTAATACATGTTCCACTACCCAAAAGGTATGCCCCCAAAAAAGGGCTGTTTTGCCTGTACCTAAGACCAGACAATTATCTGGGTTGACTTATTACCAGCTAAAAGCACAGCCTCTTGTTTACATCAGGTCAATCACGCGTTTTCCAGTGCTGGCTGCCTGAAAAGCCAGTCCATGTTCTCAGTCAGCATTGCTTCCATGAAGGTACCAGCTTGATCTTTTTTCTGTTTGATTCCCTCATATCAGCTAGTCCTATTCTCATAGCCTACTCCATGATTTATCCATACCTCTAGCAGCCCAGCAAGTACGAGAAGGGAAGAATTCTTGTTTTACAGGGGCTGCTATGCATTTTCGCAAGGGTTGGTAGATTGGTGACTCACTAAAGGAAAATCATTAGGGAATAGCCTTCCTTTCATTCTCAAATTTTCACTATGTCCTGAAAACAAATTTTGCCAAGTTCTTCTGAGCTGCAGTCCCACAAACTCACTCTGATCTTTATCACTTCTCCTTCTCTTCCTCTCACCCCATAATCATAATCTGTGCTTTTCCATGTGCTCTCTCTGATCTCCCTTCCCTCTTCTTCCTCCAACACCTCAAAAATCAAATCTTGCTGTGCTGAGGATAAAGACAAAATGAGTAGTTCTTGACAGCAAGCTTCAAAAGCAATCTTTCATTCTCCTTCCCCTATACTCTTTTAGTTTGCTACTTTATAGTAAGTTTTTTGGGTTTTTTTTAATAAATATATAACCACAGAAATTTATGGAGAGTCCATTCAAATTAAAAGATGATGGTATTTTCAAAAATAATTTTTAAAGATTTAAAATCTACCACCAAAAAATTTTTTATATTTTTCCTTTAGTTTGTACATGCTTATGAGAGAATTTTTGCAGTTGCTTTCCAGTAATACTTCAGAAGTAAACTTTTTTCCCCCCTCCCTATCAGATCACTTTCCTCCACTCCTCAAAAATGAAGTAACCCCAAGGAGATACAGAACCTCCCTACCAATTTAAGAAAAGCATGCAACACTACAGGGTGACAGATACCACACAATAACAATCAGTGAGCAGTCTTTAGAAATTAACTGCCTCACTTTTATTGCTCTTTTTTCTCATTAGTAAACTACATGTAACTAAGAGAAACAAAAAATATGTGACAAAAATTTCTTCTGAAAATATTACATTTTAAAGCTTGAGATTTCATGCTTATTTCAGAACGCAGAGTAAGAAATCAAACAGATTTACACATATGACAATTCCCCTTTGTATCACCCAGAACTGTGCACAAGCCCTCTGTTTATGAACACTAGATCTTTTATTCCTGAAGGCAAAAAAATGCTGATAGTGGCATTAAAACCATATATAATTGTCTTCTGTAATTAAAAGACTAACAAGTTCCTTTTCTGTCTTCTGTTGTGCCCAAATAGTGCACACAAAGTATCATTTTTGGAAGGAACTAACAAACTTCCATTTGTTTACTCAGTAGACCCCTTTAGTCTACTTTTACAACTGTTGGGCTTGGAGACAAATCTATTCTGTCAGCTCAACTGCCAAAATTAACATTTCTCTTCCCCCTCTTCCCCTCCTTTCCTCTCTTGTCACAAGTCCTCCCTTCTCCCAGTGTGAGGACCTCTGCTACTATTTCTACTTATTAGACCTTCAGAGTCCTAACCTCTATGCAGGTTTTCCTAAGTTACATTTTAAATGATATGCACAAGAGAGAGGTTAATTCAATTTCTAGACAATCACAGACAAGAGCCTGTAACATGAGGCTCTACTCAACCATTAGTTCTATTTTTCTTTCCAGAAACATCCTGCAAAGGAAAACCTCTCCTCCAAGGCTAATTATTTTCTCAGATAGATCCCATTTTAGTTTCATGCAAATTGCACGGCTTTCTACTGTCTCCCAAATTCCAAGCTCACAACATGTTTAAGAAACTGTGATAAGCATATGAATCTGAAATTAAAAAATCCATTTTATATTTTTTCATCAGATGACGTTTAATAAGCAAACCTCTGTTTTCTTAGGAGGACAAGCTCTACACCGTCCCTTGATTCATGCATAGACACAGTCAGCCTCAAGTAGTGGGAGCTATTCCCTCGACACTGGTTGGGACTGAGACTCATTGCATCACATCAGTGACGTGTCACTGAAAACAAGTCCTGACCTGCTACATCAGCCACTGTCTGCCACAGAGAAAAATTTGTAAGTAAGCAATTCAATATAAAATTACCTCAGACGTCATTAAGGTGATGTCTGATGAACGGGAAACAGGCCTGGGGTTGGACTGTACTGTTTATTGCAAAAAGAATTCACCTTCACAGTGGGCAAGAGCAGAGTTATTTGAAATGAAGAATACTGGAATAGATTTAGTTACATTCTCTTTCCTTTTCTAATTGTATTTTTTTCTTGTCTATCTACAGGGTGATAGAAGGAGAAGATTAATTAATTTGAATTTGTTTTGGAGATTACATCAAAATTAAGTGAATTAGAAAATAACTCAAGTGAAATATTTATCCTGCAATGACTTGGCAGCCATCAGTTCAGTTCAAGAGTGTTTGTGAATTAAAAAAAGGGGTCATCTAATAACACTAAGTATTTGTTGCACAAACTTTTTAGTTTTTAGTTTTTTCCATCTTTTATATGGTAGAGGCTATTATAGAGCACAAAACTGCTACCTTCAGACCCCATCAGCCTTACTGCCATTACACTTGGAATAGCCATGGTAAGAGGATTTTCTGCTCTTAAGGACTGAAAAAGATTCAAGTCAAATCTTTGAAGCATTCTCTCTTTCTGCAGAGGGATCACCAAAGCAAGCAACAAATCACTATCAAAGGGAGACTTGAGCCAAAGACATCAGGACTCCGGGCTAAACACAGAAAAGCAGTCACAAAGCAAGTCTTAGAAGAGAAATCCAGCTTTATGCTGACTAGGGCAGCATTAACTCACATCCAGTCTATTCCAGCCTACTGATCCTCTTGGGGAAAAGAGGATTACTATCTAGCTGTGAGAAGGCAATAACGCTTCTGGAGAGCCAAAAAAACCCAAACCAAACCGCAACGAAAAGACACAGGGAGTAACACAGAGGAACAAACGCGCTACAGATGCTTTGTGCAGAAGAGAATTCCCTGTGTAGAGAACATTGGTTTAAAAATACATCTATTTCACAGGTTCTTGATACCGGAAGTACAAAAATTATCTACACATTTCCCTATCCCTTTGTTGTAGGTTCTCAATATTGCATAAAGCGTGCAGACAGAAACAAAACAGGCAGAGAGACCAACAGAAGGTTTTGCATATGTGTGTACGTATCAGTCTGCAGAATAAGGACTCAAGCTTGAATCCTAGGTGTGTTCCTGCAGGCCATGCTAGCGTTCATGCAGATTTGTACAGAACTGTCCCCTTGAAAGAGACAAGACAATTGTAATGATGTCAGATAAAGGCTAGCAAAAAAAAAAAAACCCAAAAAACAAAAATCAGAGGAATATACATTTTATGTAACTGGAATTCATTTTATTAGTCATTAAGTATCTTGACAAATTTCAAATTACATTGAATTTCTCTGTTCTTTCCTCTTTTCTTCTTCATTCTCTTTCCTCCATTTCTCATCCTCTACCCACCTGCATTTCCATTGTACTACTCAGCCTTGCTTCTCCAACTATGCATAGTTTTCACTTACACTGTATCTACTGTATGTTAAAATGATAGCAATTAAGTATTTAATGAAGACACAATCACTAGACCAGAAAGTCAATACTGCAAGGCAGCAAACTGGTATTTTGGCAGCAGGGAACAATGGTTGATACTCTTTTTTCATGCTTCAAAGTCTACTTTGCTTTTCCACTGACTACATTATTGTAGGATGGCCAAACTAGAACAGCAAACAAAAAAGGACAGCCAGATGCCAGGTGAGCAACCGTTCATGCACACTGACATCTAGTAGCAATTCACACAATAGGTTGTTCTTTCTCACTCTTCTCTTCCTTATGCCCTCACAACCCTCCATGAATGGAAATGCATACGGGCACATGCGCCTGGGATTTTAATGACTGTCAACAAAATACAAACAGAGTTAAATGTACACTGACTGAGTAAGCACCAGGGCTTTAAGAAAAACAGTTCAAGGTTCTTTCTAATGCATAATCCTGCTGGAACTTGTGCTTTTTGAGAGTCACTGAGGAATAGAGAGGTTTTCCTTTCTGCACACTCTTAAAAGTTAATTTAAAATGGCAGCTGAAGTGAAACTTTAAGATACAGCCTTAGGGAAGAATTATAATAGGGAACTCTGACCACTACAAAAAGTGCAGAGAGATAAGTTGTAAATTAAAAAGTAATTTTATCCTTAGTGGTGTTAACTATGTCCAGCAAGAAAAGTTAAAATGAAATACTCTGATGTTCCTGCACTGGCATAGTCAGCATTTCCATCACAATACTGTGGAACGTCCATCTTGTTTTTTCTCCATTCAAGTTAACAGTTCCAGACTGTAAAACATAACTACTTAAAGAATTTAACTTGATTTTTAAAAGAAATCAACTTTGCCATATAAGATTTAAAATACACTGCAGTAATCTGATTATTCAGATGCTTATGTCCTTTGCACACCACTCAATTTTTGTGCAACTCGCAAAGCATATTTTCATGCCTTATATACAATTCCATTTTTGTATAGGCAATTCATAAAAGAGTTACCAATAACAACACACATACTTTAGATATCTGTATTTTGTAATCTTAAAAGAAACTGAAGATCTGAATATAGATGCTGGTCTATGTCTGAACCTCCAGTTAAGCAATTAAAAATGGCTCTGTATGATGAAAAACAAAGAAGCCAATTTTATAATAAAAAGTGTGTTACATTATAAAGATTATACCTTATATACTTATTCAGAATTTAACTGATTCTTCAGGTGTTGCACAGTGTTCTCCAAGCTTTCACAAATTTCAATGAGGACTTCACATCCAGCTGTGAAAACTGCATAATCAGGTATTTGAGGACCAAAACTGCCTTCTCAATTTGTAAAAAAAAAAAAAAAACACAAACAAAAAACCAACCCAAAAAACAAAACAAAAAAACCCACCCAATTTAAATGCACCCACAAAAGAATACCAAAATGGCTGTATTTTCAAGACATTTGTCAATATTTCAGCCTGTCATTTCCTACAAGTTAATTCTGCTCCCTCTGAAGTCAAACTTTGCATCATGCTCTGTGCAAGGATGCAAAGAGGAGGGGATACAGAAGGTAATGGATGTGACCAGCTGAGCCATGGGCTACAAATCTTCCAAGAACAGTAAGCAATGGACTCTGCTGTTGATTGCAGACTGCAATAACTCCAAAGATCATTTTTTTTTAAGCTTATTCCTGTCATCAGGAAAATTCCTTCTCTGCATTCTTGTGCAGGTTTTCCACGTCTCTTTCTGTTCTACTTTACCTGTGGGACAAGGATTCTGCTCTGTTTCACAATTTTGGCTGGGGAAATAAACTGAATTAGCTTGAGCTTTTGACAGCTCCAGACAAGATACTCAAGAGTTACAGCCTGTAGCTCATACCATTCTCTCTGGGTATTGCAATGTTCCACAGCCCAACATACCTGTGCACAACTAATTACAAAAGAAAAACAGTATTGCCAGACTTGATTAAAACCTAATTGTTCTGTCTCAACATCACAGGATTAGCTTAAAAGTTCTTACTTTTTTTTAAGTTTGTATCTTGTTTCTGCCTTTGCAATTGTTGGTCTCACTTTATAGCTTTTAGGTATAGAAGCTTTTAAAAATATATTTATGATGGATGCTTTAATTACCTGAATGAGACATCCACGCAACAAAACAAAAAAATGATGCTATAAATTAGGAAAATTGAACACAACGCTGAGCAAAGCAAAGACTTACAATTGTCTAACTTGCTATGCAACAAATCTTTTAGACAACACATTTTTTACTTTTTAGATTAAGAGAATTTTAAATAATTTGCTCAACAGTCACCTTTGCTTATTTTGCATTTCTCTGGCAGTGGTATAATGCATGCCACTGATTTCAACTCTGTTATTGCTAACTTCTTCTTAGGCACAATAAGAATTTTTGCCACAAAATGTATTTTTCTGAAGCTACTGAACATACTGAAATCTACTCCTACTAAAAAATTTACCACCGAGACAACTACCTCCTATTTCCTAAGGTCCTTCTGCTTTACCTCAGCTTTTTGTTACAAGCTATTTTTAATGGAGCACCCTAGTCAAAACAATTATATGCATTATAATATGAACTAAATGAGTAAAGATATTTGCAATAGTTACTACCTCTCTTGGTAATTCTCCACTGAATTAAAGGTTTGGGACAAATTTGTCCTGAAATACATTTTTTTTTTTTTTTTTTTTTTTTTTAAGGAATGCTTACACTCTGTTTAGATTCATACTTTTTTTTTTTGAGTGAGAGTTTTAAAGATGTGGCCTTGGTGTGGGATAAGCATAAACAGTATTTTAAACAAATAAATTAAAAAAAAAACATTTATAGTAATTTGAATATGTACTATGGAAAATTATAGAGAAGAATAAAGCAAAACCATTTTAATTTAGTAAAATTTAATTGTTATAAACTGCATGTCTTTGTGTTAATCTTGCATTCTTATAAAAGTCTATAAGATATGCATGATGTGATGCAGTAATGAAATATCTGCATGTAAAGGAAAAAATGGTGAGATTTAAAGAATAAAACTGAATTCATTATTATCCGTGCCTATAATGAAAAAGTTTAATGTTTATTCTTTCATTATAGAAACCAGAGATAATATATCGTATAGAAGAGAGGTACCTGTTCTATGACTTATTTAGATATGTAACCCAAAGATATTTTTTTGTGATTAATAACAGGCTGTGTAGGAAGTTAAGGTAAGGTGCTTTTTTTTTTTTTTTTTTTTTTAACAACTCTGATTAAAAGAAAAATATCTAAATATTTAATAAAAGGACAATGAAAAGCTTCTGGTAACTTTCTTGTTGAACAGGCTTCAATGTCTCATAGGTATATTTATGACACACAGCAAAGAAGTGTGTCATAAATAATGTCAGGGAAGTGACTCTTGCTGTTGACAGCACTGTGGCACTGGGGCAAATGATATTTCACAAATGCATCCAACGGTATCCAAATGAGATACCATGTTTCAGGTAATCCTGTTTCATCATGCAGAACAAAGACATCTGTGCAGCTGTATTTATTCAGTAAGAATAGCAAGGAGATCATATTTCCTTAACTGGCCAAAGCAGCAGTGAATAGTGAAGGAAAAACCTGCATGTTTTCTTCTTTAACCAGAATGAATAAATATCTTATGCTTATATATAAATTTCTTCTAAAAAAATACTGGTTATGTTACAATCAACCTTCATATATGAATTAACAGAAATCTGAATTGTATGCCGAGTAACTTATTTTCTATTTCTGAAGTCCAAAGTTTAAATCCTACCTCATATCTTACTTTGATTTATCTTTGCCCTTTGCCCTAAAAGATTTATCTTTTTTCCTTATCTTTGTCCATCACCAAAACACAAAGTACCTTATTACTCTTGATCCCAACTGCATGTTTTCTGAAGACAAAAGCACTCACTCAGTGTAGGTGGAAACCTTAGATTTTACAAACAGCTTCAGAAACCTTACACAGAACTTTCTTTTCAGTATTTGGGCACAAGCCCATGCTGTAAATCTGTCACTTTCAGAAGCAGCAATTTAACTGACAAATAGATGTGGATAGATAATTCAGTTTACTCTGTATTTGGGTAATCACGAGATCAAGAAAGAGAGAAAATACTGTGCAATTTAAGGACCGATTATGTAGTGCACATTGCAAGCCACCTTTTACAACAAGCATGTTGATTATTTGCTGCACATACAGCTAGTTATTTAAGAACAACAATGCCTTCTCATTTCATTGAGAAACTTCTATAGCGAATTTGGGCATATATAAATTTACAAGTTGTGTGTCCATGTTCATACATGTAAGTAAAAAGCATGAATAAAAAACCAAGAATAATTTATTTGCAATTTAAAACATTTTTGAGGGCTGTTGGACTCATTAGATAACTGCAGGTTAATTTAATGAGATTCTTTATAGCAGACATTTTCTTCAGAAAATTCAGAAATCTTCCTGCAGAACAAATGATTAACAATATTTAAGGTAACAATATCCCCACATCATCTCTTCTTGGACAGTTTCTTCACACTTTATTAATTTCTGGAGCATTATTTTGTATCCAACATCTTCAAGTCTATAGGAGGATATTCTATATAATCTTCTATTTGACTAAGTTCCTGGCACATGTATGGTTACTACTGCCACTTACAACTCAGCCATACATCTGAAGTGGCTTTTGAGATGAAGTGCAGTCTGTGGAAATATGGCCAGAGCTTCTTTCCATGTGCCTAAGAAATAACTCTGCTGTCTCACAGGTTAGCCAGACCGAAGCAGGACAAATCGGAATAACCAAAGGGGAAACTACTACTCTCCTCAAAAGTCAGAGTAGGCACCTTCTGGCACAACTGAAGAGTCAGAAGAACTCCTTGCTCCGCTACAATTACAGTTCTGTGTTTCGGTAATGAAAGCAATTGCTCAGCAACTTGGATGGTTGCGCTTGACAACATGCCATTTTTCAAGCTCTCATTACATGTTGAAATTGAAATAAATTTCCTTCAGACCAAAGTCAATACTGCCTCACAACAAAATACCTTCAACTGCAGGAAGCTAAGCTGTTAAAGGTCAAGATTGAAAAATCTCTTCCGTTCAATTAAAACTATTTTCCTGAGATATAAGACCCCAAAATTTAATTATGCAAATATCAGGGGGGAAAAAAGAGAAATTGAACTGGAAATAGCAGCAAGCTGCAATAACCCAACAGCTACTTATATATATTTTTATATACATTTTTATATATATGTTTTGTCAGTATCATTAAATATGAGAAACGGCAAAATAATTGAGTAGCTGCAAATTCCCACTTGCTCTTAGCTCCCAAATTACACCACTTAGGTTTGGAAAATTTGGAAAAAAGAAAAAAAAGAAGAAAAAAAAATCACAAACCAAAACCTGTGAATACTAATGGATCATAAACTGGTCTGCAACTTGCAAAATTATTTAAAATGCTTTAAAAAGGAAAATTCTTTGGCCTTCTGACATATCTTCAAATGCAATTCTCCATAATGGGTTAGTAAAAACAAAACAAAAGCCAAGAAGCAAAACACCAGATACAGAAAAGGAACATTCACATAGTAGTTTTGTGATACATTTACCTGTATTTCAGAAGACTTTATGCTGAAATCACTAGGTGCTATGAGCAGTGAGAGGAAGAATAAAGCAAAGTACAAGTTCCAATTAAAACAGGCAGAGTACATACAGCTAATGTACATTCATTTCATTCCTTAACATCCCCTGTAACTTTCTCATTTTGTTTTTTTAGGTTTCATATTTTACTGGAAGCTTTTTTTTTCTTGTGAAATATCTTACACATTTCCACCTTCACTGCGATATAGGCAATAGCTTGCCTCCTGTGCCAATAAACATGGAGGCTGCTTCCATGTATCAAAGCACAAAGATGCAACAGTTTATAAATGTGAAGAATGAAGAACTGCAGTCATAAAAAGCTTGACAATAGCTGCCTCTGCAGTTCTGTCCCTAATGTTATTGTTGATGCTTTCATTAATTTTTTAATGTAATTCAGGTTTAAAGGATTACCAGACATAAACCTTCATTTTCCACACTTTCAGAGTTTTATACTCTCAGAGGATTATCACAGAACTGTGAAACACTCTACACAGAATTTAGCACTGAACACACAAAAAACCCCAGCACCTGAAAAATGCACTTTTTGCATTTAACTAGCTACTACACAGGAGCCCCTATAGTTTTAGGGCATGAAATGCCAGACACTAAGCAATAATTTCTTTCTTTCTGACAGGTAATTAAATTGACTGGTTTTGTACAACTTCCTTCTTGGGCCTGGAACATCTTACCCCGAAGTCAAAGTGTGGTAGACATTATCTGCATTTCAGATTGTTCCACTAATTCATTTGTCAGTAAGACAAGCAGACCCCTTCTGCTTGTGTCTGTAGTTGTGCCAGCAGAAATTGATTTATTTGCTGTTTTGTTTCATGCAAAGATTATAATCTCTTCCCCAAAAAATTGCAATATTATATTTCCAAAGTAGAGTTGCTGCTCCATATTTTTCACCCTGTGGCTAAAGGAACCCTTTGCCACACATGGGAATACATATGTACATACAAATTTTCTCTCAAAAATGGATTCCAAAGATAATCCAGGAAACTCCATCTGTTTTATTTTCTATTGAGCATCCTCAAATACTTGTTGAAACAAAGTTATAGAAAGATATCCCATGCATTTTAAAAAGTAGTCTTCAAATGCAACCAGCCCTGTACTGAGCGTCAGTTGTGGGGGAAGCATACGAGAACAGAGTTACAGTTCACTGCTTCAGAAAACACACATATGTGGTACCAGAGATAGCATTCCTGGTTTCATACGGACTTCATTCTCAGCCTCAGAGCACACTGGAAGAGCCAACTAGAGCAGCATAATATGCCTCCCTCATTTTATTCCACCATTCCCTCCCCTCATCCATTTTTCCCATTGTTAGGTCAGGCACAGCCTCATGTGTATTTTCAACAGGAGCACTCACCATGATTTTCCAGGGTGCCTAGCACCTGGCACATCTTACTGAATATAAGCATTGGACCACCTGGTAACAACAGTCTAGACAGGATCTAATGGTTCAGAACAACAGTTCCCCCTCATCTACAGTGAATGTTGTCAGTTGCACAATGAACGTTCTCCTGTCTGAGGTAGCTGAATAAAGACGTTCCTCTAAAGAAAAGCTCGATGACTAGGACTTTGAACATTGAAACAGTAATTGAACATGAGGTAATTGGATATTCTTCTCAATAATTACTACTGAGAAACAGAGGTTAAGCACTTTGTCCACTGTCATCCAAGAAATGTAAGAGCCCAGTCAGAACTCAGCTTCCACTGCCTTAACTCTAAGGCCACCTTCCATGCGCTGATCAGGTCTCTTAAGTAAGAGCAGATTCTGACCTTGCATTACCAGATGTACTGTTAGCCATGAATTTATTATTAAATCTCTTAAAAATTTAGCAGATCAGAACGAAGAGACTGATGTAAGTTATTACATAGCACTGCACAGCAGTGAAGTACTGGAGTTTCATTCTTAGGGTTCTGTTTGCTTATTGTTGCAGAAGAATTTTACGTGGCCTCCTTCCATTAACTCTGAGGGCAGTTATGCACCTAAGATTCCACTGTGCGTACTAAATAACTGCAACTGTGTTCACTTAAATTGTAGATACCATCACTTGGCTTATGCAGACCTAGGCTTGCATCAGGTTACCACTTTTGGTATTTGGTAGGAAATTAACATGATCATGGAAGAAAAGAAAGAAAATTAAAAGCAGTGAAGACAGTTACAGCAGGTTAAAAAAAAAAAAAAAATCACACGTAAAATGCTGAACATTTTTCAGACCCAAAGAATTGTTGAGGCTTGTAGGATTAACAGGATTTCTTTTCTAGCTGAAATGGAATGCATATCATCTATAATCAAAATGCTGCTCTTAGCTACCCATTATAACTGTATATTGCTTTGCCCAGAAATGGACTTTGAACTAGCATGCTGCCATTATTTTGCCTACAAGGGGAGGGGAACCTCTTACAGAACTGCCAGGCATAATCGTCCAGTGTAATAACATATTGAACTTTAAGGGAAGGACTGTAAAGAGTTAAAAGTAAAGAAAAAGATGGAGAGTTATAAGGACAAAATTGCATTTATGCAGTTTAAATTCCCTACTTAAGATAGATTGCATTTAATATGACTGTGGTGAGTTAGTTAGTGGCAACTTACACAGAAACACAGAATCATTAAGGTTGGAAAAGACCTTTAAGATCATCAAGTCCAACCATCAACCCAAAACCACCACGCCCACTAAACCATGTCCCAGAGTGCCATATCCACATGGTTTTTTGAGTACTTCCAGAGGTGGTGACTCCACCACCTCCTGGGGCAGCCTGTTCCAATGTTTGACCACTCTCTCAGTAAAGAAATTTTTCCTAATATCCAGTCTAAACCTCTCCTGGTGCAACTTGAGGCCATTTCCCCTTGTTCTATTGCTGGTTACTTGGGAGAAGAGACTAGCAACCCACCTCCTCATGTTTTTGTTCAAAAAAAAGTATAGATGTGGTGCTTCAGGATATGGTTTAGTGGGCATGGTGGTGTTGGGTTGATGGTTGGACTTGATGATCTTAAAGGTCTTTTCCAACCTTAATGATTCTGTGATTCTGCGTAACTTGCCACTAACTAACTCACCACAGTCATGTTAACTGTGAAACTGCCACCACAGAAGTATTCAAGATTAGGATGACCTGTATTCACAGACAATTGCAACAGCTGAGCCCATTTCATGTATTTACAGAAAACAAAAGCAAAACCAGAAACCATATAGTTAGAACAGATGGTTTGGCAAAGTTGGTGGCATATGGCTTAAAGCTCTATGTAATCGTTTCTGATAGTGATCATCACAGTTTTCATCTCCTAATCCTAAAACAAAGTCCTCAAACAAGCACCCTCAGGACTATCAGGAAAATGAAATGTGTTTTTGTGTGGTATCCAACAATCTATATAAAAATCTCAGAAATAAATTCACACGCCTTCTGTTTAAGAACAAACCCCAAAACACTAGTAAACACTTATAGTCTGGTTCTTGGGGTTTTGTCTGTTTGTTTGCCTTTTTTAATCAACAACTTCCTAGTATTTTCTTGTTCATAAATAAAATCAGAACTTTGTAAATCAAGACTATTCTGCTGTTTTGGGGTCTTGACAATTTTGTGGTTTAAATGTTTTTCTTTAGTAATGCCTGAAACCATGAGCAAAAGAAAAAATTCTGATCATTCAAGTTCAGGATTACTATTTATCTTCCTATAAAGCGTTTTCATAAATTTATTTTGAAATTTTTCCTTAGTTTTCACATTTGCTGGACATCTCAAAAGCCAACAGGAGTTAAGTAATCAAGTCCTAGAAATAATGCAGCTAATTTGCACTATTTTAAATGGTTAAATTTTTTGTCAAATTTTGTTCCTAACTTATGGATGCAGTCTTTGCCACATATGCTGAAGTCTCCTTCATCCATACAGCTAGTGCTTGCTATCTTGCATGCATTCTTTAATTTATAATTCAGACTCAGCAACATTGACTACTTTCTTTATGTAAGGACACCTGGAAAATTTTGAGAAACCTATTTAAAGAAAAATTCAGGAAAAGAAATTATTAAAGATAGATCTGACATCACCTGTATAATCACTGAAATACAGCAAACAATCTAAAAATTAAGCTATTACTGAAAGAAAGTTAATATCCAGAACAGCCAAAGAACTTCAGACACTTTGCAAATGCACATTCGTAACATGTTAAATAGTTTCTAAGCCTAATGGTCCAGACTGAAACTGGAAGCTTTCTGAATTAATTTCCAACATTAACTAGCAAAACAATACATCAGCAATACCAATTATACCTGTTCTGATTCATAATGCAGTATTATCAAAGACATTTTTCACAGCTGCTGGTGGAAAAAAAAGGCTTGATCTCTATATTGCAGCTGTCATCGTTACAAGTAACTGTACTTTTCTTTGGCATGCTATTTCCTTATATCCTACCTCAGAGGTAAGTGCAATAACAGACATAGCAAAAAGCTACCCATTAAAAGAGCTAAAATAAGATTAAAAACTTTGGACTCCCAGATAACATCTGTGGTGTCCTAGGACAGATTTAGAGTGTGCTATATGAAAGGGTCTAGGTGAAACAGCAGATAAGAGGAAGGAAAGGGTGGGGAAGGAAAATGGCCTGTGTTTGGAGCCTCAGGTCTCCCAAGGCAGCAAAACATGCCACCATTTCCTCAGCATCCTTATACACAGCATCCCTTTACAGAAATTACATACCATAGGCAAAATCTGACTGACTGACTTGGTTTATGCAAATAGATACCTGCCCGTAGGGTTAAGTGCTGCATTACTGTGCATTTCAAAACCTACAAGGACTCTCTTTAGCCGAGTCTTACATTCAACACCTAAGCCAGACCTGAGGACTAGGCATCACCTTTGCCTAATTAATAATGATTAGCTGCAAGACACAGCATGGCTCTCACTTGAGACTTTGGTTTCAGCCTCATCAGACAACCTTATATGCATGGTTGCCAGCCATCAATATGGTATGATCCAAAAGCATCATGTACCCTTGTTTTGTGCTTTGGTCACTATCTGCGTAGCTATAGCTAGTGCCTGCTTGCTCCAAACGTTCATCACTTCCAAGATTCTTTCCACCTAACAACATACACTGGCCTAGCCAGCCATGCCTTGAAGCATACTGCGTGTGTTTTTCACAACTATTATGAAAACTGAAAAATGAAACAGTACCAAAAGCAGGTTTTACTGGAAAATCAAGAATTCCACAGGTATCTAACAGGTTGAGAGTTAACGCTCAAGACTGCTTTAAGGTCCACTCTTTTTTGCAATGACTAGAATTTATATATGCTTGCTGTGGCCCATGTAAATCCTGGAATTCCTTGACCCTTGTTTCCAGCCCCTTGCCACCATGTCTCTCTCCGCTGTTTGAAAAATTGACTAAAGAGAGGGGATCTCTTTAACGTATTAGCAGTACAATGCAGATTGCACCAGCATTACAGTCAGAAAAGCCATATAAGTATTAAGTTTGGGAAGAATGACAAATGTCAATCTAGTTACAGATTAATACCTGCATACCGTCAGCAGACCTATCAAAGCTAGCCTAGAGCTGTCTCAAAAACCAGAATATTCTGGTCTTCACATGAAGACACAGGGATATTCCCACCTATACTACGCAGCAGAATCTTACCACCTCTGCTTCACTCGATCTGTAAAGCACTGAGGGGCTCTGGAATTTGTCAAAGACTTCAGGCACAAGATGCATCTTTCAAGACTGGGCACCATAAAGGCCATGCTTAACATTCTTTTTGGTAGAAAAACTGTACCGTTTTATCCACACTACAATTAGGACTGTATAGTATAAAACCGATTCAGGTTGGTTCTACATATTTCATATTTCACAGGCTGCCCAGGGAGGTGGTGGAGTCGCCATCTCTGGAAGTGTTCAAGAAACGTGTGGATGTGGTGCTTCAGGACATGGTCTAGGGGACATGGTGGCGCTGGATTAATGGTTGGACTTGATGATCTTGAAGGTCCTTTCCAACCTAGTGTTTCTGTGATTCTGTGTGATATGCACTAACACAGTAAAATTGAACATTGACATGACACATTAACATATCAGAGGCAGGAATGTCAAGGTGCTGTAGTATACATTTTGACATCTGATTAATTCTCACAGCAGTTATTCAGAAATACTAATAGCTTTCTCATCTGCATTGTGCACTTCAAAGTACAAAAAACTGCAAATAACTTTTAAACATTTACATTGTAGCTCACATGGGGCAGAAATTAACTAACAGTGATTCATGAACCCTGGTTAAAGGTTGGTTTTTTTTAGTTTTTACACTTTTTTAAAGTTAAGAACAAAGTTCACATGTGTCCTGGAAATTAGAAAGAGAAGTAATGTTAAGCAAAAAACTAGTTCAAAAGGATATATACAGCTATAAAACTGATTATTCTCCTTTTTTTTCTCCACCAGCTAGATTTACTACCCCAATACTTAAAGACAGCAAGAAGCTTATAATCATTGTTTATTGGATTTGGTGTTGTAGAGTAATACTTATATATTATTTCTAGATAAATTACCATGTATGCAGAACTACTGTAGGAATTGTTCTTCATCTTTAGTTCATCTTCCAACCAGAGGCAAAAATAAAGTGTTTTTCAATGCTATAACTTTTGATCTGTTTTCTAAATTTGAAACTCCATGGACTTGTTTTCCCATTTAGAAAGTATCTGTATAAAAAAATCACCATCTAATACCCACATTTGAAGGAGATTTGGATAAAAGTCTTATACAAAGTGCTATGCATCAGTTTATGGGTGAAAGGATATAACTTAGAAGAACTACAAGAGTACTGGTGGAAGAACAAGATTTGATTAAGAGTATCTATGTCAGAGTAAACAATATGGATAAACATAATATAATAGTACAAAGTGCCTACAATATAGATTATTACAATCTCATCCTTCAGATTAGGGATATAATTTGTTCTAGATAATTACAACAGTTTAACAAGGTGTTTAATAACATACACCTTCACTCCTCCTAAGAGCAGTCCAAAATGCTAACTTTGTACACAGTTTAATTGCTTACTCTCAGTCAAAAAGGTCACTGTCCTTCCTTTTTTTTTTTTTTTTTAACTTTTTGTACTTTCCTTAATGTATTTGGAATGGAATATATTTACTGTGATTTATGACAGGGAGATCTTCCCTTATCTCCTTCTCCCTCTCTCTCAAATCAGGTCACCAATAACCCTGTAATGTCCAGAAGAATTCCTCAGATACGTTTGCTCTCATTTAAGAAAGGCATGTTTGTATTCTATGCAAAATATTCAGAAAAGCCATTTCTCCTTTTATTCAAAGGAACATTAAAAACTATTTGTTTTAACCCTGACCTTACCATTAAAAGCTATGATCCCAACTCTTAGCCTCTAGGCAATTAAAAAAAAAAAAAGTCGTTTGAGTACATCCAGCCAACAATTTCCACGTTAAAAAAAAAAAAGTCTAAGTTGGAGCCATGTGGTCTCAATCAAGCAGTAAAAAACTCTCTGTATTTTCTTTAAATGCACAACTGCAGCATGCCCATAACCTCTCTTTTAAATCATCTTAACCAGATCTGAATCACTCTCACCACAAATGATTTGGTGGCCCTGGAATGTGCTGGGGTAGACAGAGTTGCTCTGCAATGAATATTGAGACATTTCCCACTTCCCCAGTGTTAAGAGAATAGTCTGCAGAAAAAAAAAGTTCTTTAAAAGGTTAAAGCCAAGACAAAAAGTGACATCACAGTTCAATCATTCAAGGAAAAAAGGAAAAAAAAAAAAAATGCAACTACTGCCTAATAAATCAGTGCTGTGTGCCACAAACCACAGTGAGCCAACACAGCCAAAGAACAGCTTTTCTTGCTGAAGCAAACAGAGATACCACAAGCAGCTGGCAGAAGCACGTGTAATTGTTATTCATAGAGAGCCATTGAATCCATTAAGCTAGCCAGACACGGAGAAGCTGATGAATTAAAAAAAGCAGAATAACCATGATTTCAGTAACAATCTGTCCATCCCCTTACACTGCATTACAGTATTTCTTACCATGGGCTACCACAATTTTTTGCACAGGTAAGTACGTATATGGCACTCTGTCAAGCTTATAGGCAGATCACTTAGGATCAAAAATACCCCTTTGAGGTACCCGCATTACCTGGATGTATGCTGCTAGCCTTCTCCACTGCTCCCCCAAGCAAGCAGAAACAACAGACACAAGCACCTTAGCTTTCTCAGCACATCTCAGGAGTTCCAAAATACTTCTTACATCTAAAATTATAATAGAGGAAGGGGAATGTAATTCCTTGGGGGTCCTAAAAGTCAAGTTTAGGCAGCCAATGAGCAAGCTTTGCTTAACTAACTGTAAGATCTTAAATGCCACTTCCTCTTTAGAAATTTGTTTGCAGCCTGAAAGCTTTCTTTCAGTCTTAATCACCTCAAGAAACAATTTAAACACGTGGCCAAAGTGATGTGCATTTAGAACAAGAATAGGCCAGAGCCAAGACGTTTGGATCCAGTTTTTAACCTTCTCATACTTCATGGATGTTGGAATCCAGGGGGTTTGGTACAGGCCCATCTCTGAACTCACTCATTGCCAAACCTCACAGTCAGTAGAAAATATGCTTTAACATACCAAAGCAGGAAAAACAGCATAAAGATGTCAGATTTTTCCACCACATCAATGAGAAAAAATGTCATTATAGCACCCATGTACATTGTGAAACTGAAAGCAGCTGCTGAGGCAACCTGACATGGTGCCATCAGCAGGGGGGAGCCCAACTCAGGAAAACACTATTCCATTTTTAGCTCTGAAAAATAATCTTTGCTAGTTCTAGTGTGTGATTCCAGTTCAGTGAGTAACTTGCCATAAATAGAGCTAGTAAACGCTATAGAAAGAAGTGACTTAGTACATGGCAAACAAAACCTGTAGTAAACACCCCCAACGCCTAAAATTAGGAGCGCTATCCTGCTGAGCACTGTTTTGTAGTCATTCCGTAGTAACAGAATTTAGTGGATCGTTTCTACCAATTACCACACCAAGCAGAGAAGTCTTTCAAATGCAGGGTGAAAGTCAGAATGGGAGAGCTTTGGTTACCAGTTTCTGGATTAGAAAAAACAAATTTACAGACCTCAGACAAACAGTTAATTGACTGTGCCTGCCATACTTTGCACAATCACCCGTTTGCTCATTCAGCATATTTTTCATGTGACTAGATTCACCTTCACAAACCCCTGATAACCAGCAGTTAATAACGGGGTTGGAGGAAGGGACCACTCACACTGTCAATACAAAATATTGAAATAACTACTTCAGGTAGCTGATGGAGCAGAGTTAAGGAAAGGGAAAAGAAAGCTTTCCTCCTAAGGTCTCTTGTCCCAGTATATATATATATTTTTTTTTTAAACGTGCATTCAATCACCTGGTCTTTCCTTCTTTTTCAAGTTTATTACACAGTTGAACTTTTGGATTTCAAGGGTTTCTTATTTATCACTTTATTAAGATAACCCACGGAGTAGGACATAATAGCATGCTGATAGCAGTGCTTATCAGTAGCTTTAAAACAAATGGGTCCCTACAGTGAATTTCCTTTGACAGCTAGATGGCATTTCTGAAAGCAAGGCATTTGGATTAACCTGCTGCTGTGCTGTTCATTATAAAACTTTTCCTAAACACAAGACAGGGAAATGAAAAAAAAAAGTTTCTGGAAAACTTGTAACAAAGCAATCCATTCTAGTAAACTTCAAAGGCAGCAGTATTAACACTTTTATAAAGCAAGAACAGCTAAATAATTTTGCTTATTGGAAGAAAACCAAGTTTCTTTTGCAATTCCTGTCCTCTCTCCTAGAGTCATTTATCCAAGCATACACCCTTTTCCACCGTACATTAGCTTTCACTTGCATGTCTTAGAACAGTAGATTCTCAAAGCTTTGTTTTTAAAAACAGATTCACTTGGCTCCTAATGATGGGGAGGGGAGGAGGGGTGTGTGTGCTCTGAATGAATGACAATAATTTAAACCAAGATAATTTGGGGTTTCTATAACCTAAACAGACTTAGGAAGCATCTCATTCCTTCTCACTCCCCCATGCTCCTGAACTTTATTTCTATTCATATTCACTGTGATGGAAGATCTTTCCTTCCCAGGTTCAGCTCTTGCACTTAAAACAAATGGGTTACTCTGCTAGTTAAAGGCACTCTATACTACACACGGTACAAAACAAATCAGATTTGCAGAAAACCCAATAACGAAGCCATTTGGAAAGCT
This sequence comes from Phaethon lepturus, assembly GCF_000687285.1. Classification (NCBI taxonomy): domain Eukaryota; kingdom Metazoa; phylum Chordata; class Aves; order Phaethontiformes; family Phaethontidae; genus Phaethon; species Phaethon lepturus. Next base: position 38,224 of record NW_010556787.1, read on the forward strand.
TTCTGGAATGGTACAGGTACCGAGAAATTTTGCTAACATATATACATTCTTACAGTGCTTTTCGGAAAGAGAGAAATGAAGAACATTTTACTGCTAGGCACTGTTCCGAGACCACTATAACTGAGCACACACTGTATGATTCACTCACGTACTTTTTTCCCCTCCCCTATTGTAGTAAAACAGCTAAAGCACTTTATTGTTTCTTGCATCTTTACAAACATTTAATGATGGCACTTACCATTGTGGAACAGATGAACCCCCCCCCCCCCAAAAGAAGCCGATAGCTGGTGGTCTCTGGATCCTTTATTTCTTGACTATCCCCGGCTCTTAGCTTTGCTGCTCTAAATTCAGCCTAGTTTGCAGAAGAGCACAGAAAAAAAGAATAGACAGCCGAGTTGCCAAATTCCAGCCACTCACGATCGGCAATGAAGACGTTCTCCCTAGTTCTGACTGATTCCGAAGAACAAAGCCTGCTGGCAACGAGGAAGCGGAGTTTAAGTCCTCTGGCTTCAGTCCAAGTGTTGCTCTTGCTTTTGCTTCAGAGTACGTGAGAGTGTTTGTATGAGCTTGTAACGCATGTAAGAGATGGGGGCTGGGGAAAAAAGAGGGTGTGTGTAAGGGGAGGAATGCTAGTCATATCCAAAAATAACATGAAGGAAGTAATGCAGTGATCCATCTCCCCTCATTCTCTGCTCTTATCGCATGTACTGAGAGTGGCTCTAAGATTCTGATCTCAAGAGTAGGTAGAGAAAAAATTCCAATGTGGCTTGCAGCTCATTTGATTGCGCTATTAAACTCTATCTGAGGAGCTCTATGCTTACAAGGACAGGTCACGAAACACATGATTTAGTAGGCAATCTATTTGATAATACTGAAGCCACGGTGCATTTCACACTGTGTGCATTTGTTCACAAACTGGAGAGAAAAAACAGAAGCTACTATTGAAGTTTACTATGTGTCAGAAAAAATAGCATCACATTTGCCTTTACAGAAGTTCCTGAATTCCAATCCTAGGTATTTCTGGATTCTGCTTAATGTTGATTTTTAAAATAACAAATGTTGCAAGTTTACAATATAACGCAGAAATAGGGATATAAAAGTCTCCATGCAGTTTAATTTCACCCTACTTTTTCAGAAATTTTCATAAACAAATTCCACATTCAGAAGAGTACTCTGTTAAAAAGAAAATCAACACCCACAACACACCACACCACAAACAAGAAAACCCCACAGAACAAAAAAATTAAAGCTTCTTTCCTGGAAAAATAGAAAGCTATAATGTAATTATTGTCACTTTTTTTTGTAAAAAGTTTTAGAATATTGATTCCAATAATTGTGGGCTTTTTAGAAATCTTAAAAATGGTCATTAATAAGTGAACAAATTTAAGGATAAATAATAAATCATTAGTGATAGTTGCAAGGTTTTTTTTTAAATTACTTGTATTTAATCTGGTCTCTCTCGAATAAATTTGAGGACCACTAAAACTACCTATACACCCAGAAGCAGTCTCAGTGATTAGTTAAAATTTCTGGAGAATCTTTATTGTATCCAGTAGGGCTTCACTCTCAAGCAAGTGCCCTCAAAATACTACAAGCTAACACAATACAATTTGTACTTTTACCATACTACTCTCTGAGAAGAATAGTACTTTGCAGAGAGTAGTATTAGTTTTTAAAAAGTTTAATTAAAACATGACAATATAAAGAAATGTCAAAGCAATTCTGGATTTCATCTCATGCAGAATAATTTAGTCCAAGATTTTGAGGTATCTGTCCTGGTACTGGGTATTTTAGAAAAGCAAAACTGTTCAATTTCCACAATGAATGGTTCTGAAATAGCAATTCTCACAACAGAAGTAGAAGTGGGAAAGAAGGAAGAAAACATTTAGAAATTAGACTCCAGTGTGCCAGTTTCAACAACAATAGCATAAACCAGCCACCTGTTTACACAAGACTTTGTTCTTCCATATGGGAGGTACTGTAGATCAAACCTAGTGATTTCTGTATCCAGGATCAATACTTTTTCTGGACCTACCTTTTTTTTTTTTTTTTTTTTTTTTAAATCCTTTAGTAAGACTAATGGAGCTTTGGATAGGTGCTTAGGTTTTATAGAATCGATATAATACACTCCCCTGTATTCCAATTACATTAAAGAAATTACACTGCTTTTCCAAAGCTAGTAGCAAAAAGAATTGTTATGACAAATTTTAAAACTAGAAATACACGCTGTGTTGAAGGTAAATCTCAAAAGCCTATAGAAACCATCTGGAATGAAAGGAAGTTATGATGATTTAAGTCTGCCTTCCTGTATATTCACTAGAGGCTGAATTTCAATATATTGTAAGGCCATAAAAGTTACAGTAAATCCAAGTTCTGCATCAGGAAGTTCACTGAGCCCTACTGTGATGTACTTTTCTGCTGGTGCTCTACTCCTTGGTAGCATGATAGAGCTTGGCTTCCTTTGCTGTCTTAAAGCTTGCCATCCCAAATTTAACCTGACAAGTTTCACATGCAAGAAAAGATCAAGAACAGATAAGATTACCTGAGGGCTTTTAGTCCACACCTCATCCCATCTTGAACATCAGCTGCACTGAATTTTCTCAATTGGTTAATTACAGTTCTAACTTGAAAAACATATGCTTTGAGTGGACAACAATAAGCCCCCATTTAGTTTCATTTGCAATTGAGTCTCCAGACGAAAGAGGTTAGTCCAAAACCCAGTCTTAGTCCAGACATTTGAATTTCTTTTGCTATTATGGAAAAGCACAGGCCTGAAAGAATATGAATTCAGCAGAAGTATAAAATTACAACATAAAAACAAAAAAAAGCAAGCAAAAAAGAAAGCAATGGGGAGCTGTCAGTTGCTTTCCTTTGTCTGAGTGCTGCAGTCATAACCAGACCCAAAACCATGATGCTGCTTTCAGGAGAATTTGAAAACCCAGACAACCAAAAACTCAGACAACCAAAAACTCAAGTAAGATATGATAAAGTAAGGTTGAGTAGTTCAGTAGCTGATATTCCACAACATTTATCCATCAAATAAATCATTATTAACATAGATACTGCATTCTTGTTTGTTATTCTCCGATGCCGACACAGATGACAAAGGCATGTGGCACAAAAAATACCTGGAATTATTTGTTACTGTGTAATTTGTGAGCTAAAAGATTGAATTTTTCAGGGGTCTCAGTTGCATAAACGATTACTACACTAATATTGTTGTTATTTAACTCAAATATAATGTAATCCTATCACATCTAGGAAGCTTATGACAACTGTATGTTTGCTAATTTGCAGCTGATCTGCTCCGAGTAATATGACATATTTTCTGCTGACAAACATTTCAGCTGCAAGTTTCAAATTCTGATGATCATTTACCAGAATTTGTTGGTTTTCCAGCTGTTCTCATTTCTAGTTAAGTAAGGAAGGAAAAGATACATATTACAGTTTCTTTCACTGAAAGTTCATTCTCTTTGCACATAGAAATGAGATGCTTTGTGGGAGTAATGCCTTGACTGGTAAGACATAGCTGTCATAAATTAGTTGCTGCTCAGACCAGATGGCTATAGTAATTTCTGAAGCATTAGATAAATGCATCAGAAATTACAATCAGCAAAAAATAATACAGATTTAAGAGATTCCTTAGGGTGATCAAAGCGTTCTAAGTAATGTCAGAGTTGACTACTGGTAGTAGCATCTAAAAAGTTAGATTTTCTCATATTACTATATTGTAAGGACCATTCAGGGAGGTTATGGCAGACCCTCCTGGACTGTTTGTGTGAAGAAGCAATTGTATTTCATTTTTTTCTCCCCAGACTAATAGTATAATATGATAATAGCCATGTATTAAGAGAAAAAAATACATTTTACTCACTTCTTTTGAGTGCTTACTAGACACGAGCTCTGGTAAACTGGGCCATTTAACAACTTCAGTGTCTTGTACTCTGTACACACCAATGTGTTCCCAATATAGCATATGTAAATTTGGCATTCTGTAGTAAAGGTCATAGAGTAGGCAGCACTTGCAAGACAAGGGCTATAATCTAATAAAAGAAACAATATTGTTGAAAAAATGCAAAAAGGTAGAACACTGAGATCAGACATTCTATATTTGCCTAATTAATTTTCCTTTTAGTATCTACATACCTTAATCGTTCAAATGATGACATGCTGAGTTTATCTTTGATTAGGAAAACATACAAAGGTTTTGCTTTTCCTATCCATACAGCCTCTTCATGGTTTCTGTGACTACTGACCCAAAGCGTGCTCTTCCCTGATCTCCTCTGCCCTTTCCACTGCTCCTAAAGACTTGTGTTAAGTGCAGAAATGTTTCTGTGGCATGGGTTTAGAGATGTGCTGCTTCTCTGTAAAGGCAATATGTGAAGTACTTGCATGTTCTGAAATTATTTAAAGTCAAAATTTCATTCTCAAAAGGGCCTAAAGAGCATTTAGACATTTTTGAAAGCAAGACTTACTGTATAGTTCCAAAGTCTACTCTGTCTCTTGGAGGAATAACATAAGTTAGTATTTAGTTAAAAGAAATAGAACGCCTGTCCCCCGTCCCCCCGTGTCCTCCCCCAGTTGAATATACTTTTACAGAAAATATGATCTAAATCAGAGGATATGAAAATTTTCAGAACACTTCCCTTGCATGAAAACTTTCTTATTTGAAAGAAAAAAAAATATACACATAATTCTGCCTTTGGGGTCTCTAGTGTTCCTATTTAAAAACATTGTTAATTCACTTATACATAAGCAGTAGAGATGCAGAACAAAGTACTAGAAACAGCCATATAGGCTGTATATTAAAGGATGTGTTCAGATACCTCAGAATAAGTTAATTAATGAGATGTCTTCCACACAACCAAAGGTCAGAATTAATATCATACTTAAACTGGAGTTTCAAACAAATCACAAGCTTTTCAAACTCAATATCTATTAAAATTAGTAGCATCTACAAGCTACAGCCTCAAGCAGAATGCCCTCAAGATTAGTATCTGTATCATACTGACAGTATGCGTTCAGACAGGTTTGGTTTTCCAAATGTTTTATAGCTGCATCATAACATAAACTGATAGAAATACATATTTGTTACAATTACACAAATAAAAATCCTTGTTATCTGCACTTAAGTCTGAAAGTCAGTCAAACCACATGAATGATACTCCAGAGCAGAAGAAGAATGCAGGAATCTTGTAGAGTATGCATCTCATTTAGATGCCAACAGGAATTCCCCAAAGACTGAAAAGCCCAAGAACCATTTTAATAACTATTACTTTCCAAATCACTTGCTATATTTGATTTCAATGAAAATATTTTTACATTTAAGGGGGATATATGTAGGCATCCCAAGCCCAAACAAGTGAAATGGCTGAAGTATTTGTTCACAGAGTTAAAGAATCATGTACTACTATGGTTCGTTTATTGAATCCATTGTAATGTATAAGTATATAAGTGTGTGTGTGTATATATATTAAAAAAAAGTATATAATACTTATAGGTATTATACAGTATAAATATATAATAACCAGCCCTGAAATATGTTCCATTTAAATTGTGGAGTGATTAAATATAAAATCACCTTAAAAGGATGATTGAACTAGGATAACGGTAGGGTGGTGATGAGTGGAACCAAATATTTCTAAAATTCAACTCATCCACTTGTTTAATTCATGCATTGTCCATGATTCATACACTGGGAATATTCTGCTTGAGGCTATAGCTCGTGGGAATTATTCTTCTTAATTGCCAGTGAGTATGAGAATCTCATGCCTTCTCTGATGCATCTATTTTTTAGTTTTAGGAGTTTTAGTTCACTTTCATTGTCAGGTTGAGAGAACATATAAACTTAGACTGTGGAAACAGGTATCGATTCTCTATTACATTCTGTCAGAAAGTAAAAACCCAAGTACTTCTTTCTGGGTAGTGCACATATTCTCAGTCAGAATTGAAGATTTTCACAAATAAATGAATGCTTTGAAATCTATTAAAAAAAAATTACACTCCTCTTTTGATAAGAAATTATAAATCCAGTATAGGGCTAGAGAAAGGTGTCAGTTTTGGTTGTAAAAAAATAACAAACTACACCTAAAAATTGTTGCAACTCTTGTAATACAGTTTTCAGTGGGAATGCCCTAGTTCTGCCCCTACAACAGGCAAAAGGTTGGAACAACCGATTAGACTCCAGTACCAATACAACACTAATGTTCTGAAAAAGCAGAGCACCTGCTATTAGTTCTTAAAACAGAGCTTTCAGCATTACCAGTACATCCTTCTCTATGCAAACTGATGTCTAGGATGTCAGCAGATGCTGCTGCTTCTGCCTGACAACCAAACCCATTTTAGTTAAGAAACAAGAAGTCAAAGAGTAATGATAGAAGAAGCTCATAAACAATTTTATTTCAGTATAAACTTAGAGAAGGTGGTTTCCATAAAGTAACAAAATAATCACTAAATCCTGTACAATATATTCTTTTCTTCTTTTTATCTTATTTTCTTTTTTTTCTTATTATTTTTCTTATTTCTCATTTGCAATTCTAAGACTCCATGAAAAACACAGTCTGTGAAGGAGAACGATTTGTATTAGTTCTTAGCTTAGTTTATATATATATTTTTTAATATGAACAATGCCAAAGTCCTTATGTTATGATCTAGTAACTATCAGGAGCTTAATAATAAAATGTAGCAATACAACAAGAGGTTTGTGGGGCCCAAACCCTTCCACCCACCATATATCTCATACAGATATTCTGAAGGTGGGTTTTTTTTCTTTGTTCGTTTGCTTTTAAAACCACAGCACTTTTAGAAAGTATATTCATCACCTTACCCATTCTAATTGAGCTTTTAAAGAATATATTTCTGCAGACTCTATTAGTGAGAGGAGTATTAAATGAAGCAATCCAGCTGCTGTTGCATTTCCATTTAAATAAAAGTATATTTTAAGATTGAAAGAACAAGTATTTTGCAAAATATAGAATGAAATAAAGTGTAGCTAATCTGGGAAGAAATCCCCTATTTTTTCTCATGTCCTAAAGGTTTGATCAGGTTGAACTCTGATCAAGTTTTTAACTGACAGCAAGGCAACTCCCATCCCCTGAAATCATACAACAGTTATTAAAAAATAAGTTGCGTTTTTTACAACAAAACTATGCAAAACTATAACCATCCTGCCCTTCTCACCATACAATAAATCCTTCTATTCTCAGCAAACAGCAGGTTGAGAACTAGCAACCACAAAGCTTTAAAATGGGAAGAACAACCTCCTTTTAATAGAACACAGTGATTAGTTTAAGCCAAGTGAAAAATGCTGCATTTTTTCAAGATGTGTTTACTAAGCAGTAGAAGCATTCAGCAGAGTTGGTAGTTAGCCAGCATTTATAAATTCTTGTAAAGAAAGTCACTAAATTGAAGAAACAAACTCTTGTATTGGGTTCTGATGTTAAATTAATCGGTACTTGAGAAGTTCTTGTAGCCACAATATTGAGACTTTGTTTTCAAAAACCCCCTATGATTCTTTGGTTTACTACTAACAGAAAGTGTAAATTGTTTGCACAAATGCTTTATGTTAGACGAGGGTGGCATTAAATAAGCCAAAAATCCATGTCCATCTGCAGTAACATAAACGATATGCATGTGTCCTTATTTAAAAATAGGTCTTCTCTTTCTATCACTATCAGTGTTTTCTTTTATAAGCGAGTTACAAAGTGGCCACAATTTTTCCTTCTCAAACTTTTGTAATGTTAAATTTTGAGAGATACTATATATTTAAAAATTATATTTTTCTGGCAGTTTAAAATATTTTCCTTACCAATGCAACGGAAAAAAGGAAATTACATTTGGATATAGAAAGCAAGGACAAGAAATAATGTAGGAATCAACATTTGTCATGAAGGAAGTATTGCTACCAGCAGAAAATGAAATTAAAAGTACATTTAAATAATCTGTCAAAAGTATATCTAATTCTTGAAATTTTGTTTTCTGTGAGATCTCATTCATTCACATGTTCTTTAAATTTTCTTTCACTTGGGAGTCAACACAGAAATTTTTTTAAAATAAACTATGCAATGCCTCTAAGAATGATTTCCAGAAAAGATATTTTGGCACAATCACTGAGGATTAGGTCAGGTGGGGGAAAACTTCCCAATAGATCACCTAGCAGAGACTGCTGACTGGACCATAAAGGGGTCCCAGTTCACGCATCGCCTGGAAGGGGCCTCCCATGCACATCAATCAATGCTTTTTATATAGAATCAAGCTTGCTTTGGCTGTTTGGATAGCTGTGGAGTGAAGGCTGAGTTTTACCAGGCTGCCTGCTTCACCTACTTCTGGGACAAATCCCCTTTCATGATTTAAAAAAATGTTAAAAATGCTTTTCAGGCGGATTAACTGTGCAGCAGTAATTCTTCAAAAGTAACTTGAGGTAAACCACATATTTCTATTCCTGAATATGGAGGAAAATCAGTTCAGGAAATGAGCTCATAGGTAGATTAAAAACTAAAATTAAAAAAAAAAACACCAGAAAAAGTCATGCTTAATGCAGTATTATTCCTCTTCTAATACATTGATGAAACCTTGAAGAAGGCTGGGGTGTATGCGAACGCTGATACGTCGATTTGGTAATATTTCTAGCCAATAGTAACTAAAGCTGTACCCAAGATTTTTTTTGCTCTCTTTAATGCGATTTTAAAATTAAGGTTTTTCTGCAGACGCTCAAGTGTTTTATCTTACCAAGCACCCAGCAGGTTCTGCTCATCAAAACAGTATTTTTGAAATATTTAAAACATTCAGCTGTTTTTGAAAAATCAGGCTATTTATTTAATATTAGGCTATTTATTAAAACACGTAACAAACAATTTAAGAAGCAATGTTCAGTGTTCTTGTGTTTTGTTTTTAAATATTAAAATTAAGATTCCATAAACATTACCAGTTAGTTTGGGGCAGTTAAAGGAGCGACTTCTTACCTCTATCCAATCAACCTGATACATACAACTTTTTAATTTTACAAGGTATAAAACTCAGGTTATTCTTCAAGGATGATTTCTTACAGATATGCACAATTTATGTTTTCTCCACCTTAACATGTTACAAAATTGTGTTAAACAAATAATTTTCTCTTTCCCATAAGAGCATCAGTGTCAACCCTCAAATCTGCACCTTGCAATCCCTCCCATGCCCCCCAGCTATCAAACATTATATGCCACATTGACATCAATACTTGCATTCTGGTCAGTACAAGCTGACTCAACAGGCAGTTAGGAGAAAAAAAAAAAATAGTAATTTTGCATAACGATTTGCGCCAACAAAAAAGCCTTAAGCTCAGTAGGTATATTAAGTTTGAGCTTCTTATTTTAACACAACTTTTAAGTAGTTAGCTTTGAAATATCTACTTATGATAAATTCTGCCTGAAACCAGCCTCCAGTTCAACAATTATTATGCCAGAAAGAAGCAGAAATATTCAGCTGAAGGGGAAGCGGGACTGGAGCATAGCCACACCAAGGAGATCACTTCCAAATGCTGTGGAGCTACACCCAGAAGGCAAGCCTTCATGAACAGTCAGGATTCTCCAAGATCATGGCTTCTACAGAAAAGGCTGTTTAAGGCTCTGCTGCTGACACACTTCCAGTGTTTTTTTTTGTCGTGGTGAGCCAGCATACATGGGGGTGGTTTTTTTCTACCAGTTCTTTGAAATCCCATGCTCTTTTAATTAAGGCTTATTCACTTGAGTTTTCTGTTTATATTTGGTGGTGGCAAGGTGAAAGAACAACAAATAAAATCAGTGTAACAGGAATGGTGCTATGTCTTTGTTACAGGTTTTACATTTTTAAGAGATAAGCTTTCCTAACTTCATTCCATGTAAAGTATCTCTATGACAAAGCTGAATTTGCAAAGTTTTACACAGAAGGAGGTTTCCAGATACGTGGAAAATATTAAGTGAAATTGTAATGTACATGTATCTGGGTAATTAATATACACAGTACATCAGAGGAGCTTTTTGAACTGGAGCTTTTAAACGAGGACAGTCTTCTCCACAAAAGACCACTTTTTATAGATCAGTCATAGACATAACAAGGGCTAAGCAGGAGATCATGAGATGGGAGAAGCTGAGATGCCTTATGTCTTCTGCTCTATGCCTGAAGCACATCTCTTACCCCCACATTTCCCCCTGCGCCCTTTTCCTAAGAGAGGAGATGGTCCTTTAAAACAGAGCCCAGAGCCCTTCTTGACTCCTCACATCCGCTCCCCTGCAAGGTGCTTCCTCACTTGTGTGGGCTTAAGTAAAGCGTAAGGTAAAGTTGTCTACCTAAAGATTGCTCCTCAGCCCTGGTAGACAGCCAGGAGCGAGTTACAGCACTACTGACAGCCAGGGCAGGAAGTCTGAGAATGGTGTAGGAAGAATGGAGGTACATTCCTAGAGGCTGCAGTCTGCTCTTTAACTGTCTATCCTACATACTTAATATCCCTTCAGCTAGCATTTGGTGATGAAGTGCTATCAACATGTTGTCTTCCTTCAGTCCAATATTATTTAACAGGGTAGTTGCACCCTGTCCATATGCAAAAAAATCTCAGTATGGTATGAGCACCAGTAACCAGTATACAAAAATAAAAGCAGGAGAGACTGCTTAGGTGTTTTGTGGTAGAGCCTGATCACATTTCACATCATTCTGCAACGCAAGTTCTGAGCTAATTGCATGGCAAATAGGATTTATGGTGAAAAATGGCTACTCCATGCATACACTATCCCAAATGTCTTAAGCAGATATCCTTTTACTCTCCAGTGCATTATCTGTGATCTTTGCATACCTTCAACAATAGCCTCACAAACTGGAAGGCAAACTGCCCAAGCAGCTCTGGAAACACATTCTTAAAGTTTCACTCTTGTGGCATGGCCAGCTGCTTGATAGCAGCTGATGAACAAATGCAGAAAGCATCCACAAAGCATTCAAACGCTCCTTGCTCCCTCACAGCTTCACTGTGCACAAAAGGGTTAAGCTAGGTTAAGAGGACTAATGACTAATGCAGCTGGCAAGAAGTTCTCTTTCCTTTCTCCTCACTGAAAAGCTGGCTTTTTTTTCTGCATTCAGTGAATGAACTCATGCAGCAATACCTGTTGGCAAATCGAGGCTTGTTGTATTACTAAGATACATACAATGCTGCCAAGTCCTTTATGTCTTCACAGACTTTGCTACACAGATCGGTATGCCAGGGACTCGGCAGATCATCAAGCCCTCACAGTGCCAGCAGTAACATCCCATTGCCACATGCCAGTCAGAACTCTTGGGACACAGACAGAGCATCTGTGTTTGCCAAAGTTCGTTCATAAGCCTCCCCTTTGGATACCGCTGAAAGTGCCAACTCCCCATTTAAAACAGAAGACATTTTGTTTTAAGCATGTAGTAAATTGATGCAAAATTTATCATTCCTTTCCCTTCTCTTCACCCCTGCCTACTCCTGTAATAGATACTATTAATATTGATTTCTTACTACTTGTTGCAGTGATCCATGCATGTGGGGAATAAAAATAAATTTACACTTACTTGCTTATTATATATGTATATAATTCTAAACACTGGGGCCCTTGACATGGTGGAGGCAGAAAGATAGTAAGGCTAGAGCACAGCAATAAGAAATTAAGGCTTGTTAGGTAATAGTTCTCCATTTTCTATAGGCAGTTTACCTACTTTGTAAGGTAGCCAAAAGCACACATAAGCTGAGTTAAGCCTGTCTGTGCCACCATGGATCCATCAACAGCTTCTCTGTTCCAAGGGCAGAATTTTGCAAACATTACCTGTCTTGCTTTATGGCTTATCTGTGGGAGGACTTACATAGTAACTACATTTCAACAGAAGTATCTGTGGAAGGAAACCTGGCCATTTTAAAGAGAAATACACTGTCAAGCATGTAGCGTGCTGAACTGTATTCATCCTTCTAGTCTGGGAAGAGGGGATGAGCCTGGCCAGATCTAGATGGTTCATAGACAACCACTTTGTATTTCCTCTTATTTTACCGCTCTTCAGAAGAGCAGCAAGCTGCTGAATGCCAGGAGGATTCAACTGAAAGATGCTACAAATACAAGTTACTGGGGATGTGAAGTAGTATTCTAACTTAGAGAGCAAGTAGGTCAATACACACAGGTGTGAACAACAATATTTTTATAAAAGTTGCTACTATATACAAAAAAGCATATTTATGTTAAAATGTATGCATTTCAACATACAACACTGGCTGAATAAAAATTACCAGAGTAGCTATTTGTGCAATTTAAGTACTGGACAAAATACTACAAAGACTTTGAACTGCTTCAAGCTCGTGATATGAGCCATGTAAAGCACCTCAAATTGCACAGTCTCAATTTTGCCAAGCATCTGTATACTAAAATATTGCAGGCCTTCCCTGTAAATGTACATTCAAAAACAAAGAAACATTTCTGATTTCCTTTCCATGTTCTTCAAAACACAGAATATAAAAAACAAGAACAGATGCCAACAAATAGGCAAGATAGTTCACATCCATTATTAAACTTGTATCACGAAGTCAGAGGTTCAAGCACTTGTTTTATGCTACAACTGCAGTTGACATTTGTTCTGCAAAAGGCAACTACTGAGATGGAACTGCAAAATGGGTATCTCTATAGCAAATTCTTGGTAGCAGCTCATAGTTAACGCTACATTCCTTTTTAAAAGGAGGACAAAACTTTCCCTTTAAATATGTGTAAACTTTGTAAAATTGCACATAAGGTTGAAATATTTATATAGAATAAAAGTTATTGGCTTTCTGTTCACATTACTTTTCAGGAACAGAGCATAAAGGCTTTTTCTGCTGATACAGAACTTCAGCTTTTTTCTTTTGCAATCCCACTTTTTGTTACCTGGGGGGAAAAAAAAAAGCTACAACACAGAAATGTATGTTCTGAGGTGTCCACTAGAGAAAAAGACAGGATTAATTTGGATTTAGTTTCATTTTTTAACAGCTGTTTACATTCTAGACAGAGTTTGATAACATTCACAGGACCCTGATCTATTGACACAGACAAAGCTATCTCCATCCAAAGTTACACTCTTCTGTTAGGTTTTTGCACCCCTTTTGTAATATGGATTTTCATGCAAACATTCGGAATAACCCAGCTCAATATCACTGCGAAGTATATGGTAGTACAACTGGCATCATTCCTTAAGTCAAAGAAATACAAAGAGAAGCTACCCAAGCGTCAGATCCTTTTAAACACCAAAGTACAGGCAAACAATTAGCTCAAAGCTAAGCAGGTAAATATAGAACTCTTCTTCCAGGTGACTAATTCTGAATAGCTGCTTTAGATTCCTGAAAGCATCAGCACACAACTGAAAACAAGGGGGTTGAGGTTCTGCTTATTAATATAGATAAAGTCACTAAAACCTCCTTTCAATGTATAGCAACTCTCAAAGAAAGAAGCACAACACAGTCCCTTAATATTTCACAGAATCACAGAATGGTAGGGGTTGGAAGGGATCTCTGAAGATCATTTGGTCCAGCCCCCCTGCCAAGGCAGGATCACCTAGGGCAGGTCACACAGGAATGCGTCCAGTCAGGTTTTGAAGGTCTCCAGAGAAGGAGACTCTAACAACCTCTCTGGGCAGGCTGTTCCAGTGCTCCGTCACCCTCACAGTAAAGAAGTTTTTCCTCACGTTGAGGTGGAACTTCCTGTGCTGCAGTTTGTGCCCATTGCGCCTCATCCTATTACTGGGCACTACTGAAAAGAGACTGGCTCCATCTTCCTGACAGCCACCCTTCAGATATTTATAGACGTTGATAAGGTCCCCTCTAAGCCTTCTCTTCTCTAGACTAAACAGCCCCAGGTCTCTCAGCTTTTCCTCATATGAGACATGTTCCAGTCCATGATTAAGATCATCTTCATAGCCCTCCGTTGGACTCTCTCTGAAAGTTCCCTGTCTCTCTTGAACTGGGTAGCCCAGAACGACACAATACTCCAGATGAGGCCTCACCAGCGCAGAGTAGAGGGGGAAGATAACCTCTCTCGACCTGCTGGTCACACTCTTCTTAATGCACCCCATGATACCATTGGCCCTCTTGGCCACCAGGGCACATTGCTGTCCCAATATGGGACATTTGATACATTTCTGTATCAAAAAACAAGGCAGTGGGAAAAAAGACCATCCATCCAAAAGTCATCAGAATTTTGGAAGGATTTTATAGAGTAGGATGAGGGAAATATCCAAACCATACACACTAGAGTATAGCGCAGAGGCGTCTGAGGTAGTGTCTGTCCTGCTGCTGAACAAGGACAGTACAGTATGAAGGTGTTATACCTCAGGTCCTTCAATCTGGAAAAAATGGTTATCAAGAAGTCTTTGAAAGTCAAGGGAAATTAAAAAAAGGGGTTAGGTATAAACATTAGTATGTCTACAGATACATTACACGAACATAAAATCAAGGCTATTAAGGAGCATAAATGAACTACAAAGGGCTGAGAACCTTTCTGCTGAAGATATTCTATAAGCATCCAAGATGAGACTTCTTACAATTGACCAAAAGAATCTAGTCTGACATTTTCCATCTTCCTTTTAGTTAATTAAAAAAATAATAATTCCCTCACAAGTTTATCCATGAATACAAAGACACACAGGGGGATGAAACTAAAAATTGAACTAAACTCAGTACACTTGCTTGCAGCTTTCCTTTCTAAGAGTTTTCATCTAGTATGTGTATTTCTCGTAACATGACCTAATGGCAATGATCGTTCTAGAGATTGGACCATCATTTTTCAGTCATTACCAGAGAGGAAACAGGGCGATACCACAACAGGTAGAAGGATAATCACATGAAATGTGACAATACATAATGACTTCTTTTTCTAATACAAGGTGGTGGATTCTACATATATTAATTAGTATATTGACAATTCAGTGCAAGTTTCGTTTTAACATGTGGACTAAACACCAACAGTTTCCTTTAGCATCCTTGAAGTACTCCTTGAAACGGCTGCTCTCAGGTTTAGGAATGAGCAGCAATTTGGGGCTTGCTAATAGTAGTATACAGTCAACCAAAGATGTCACTGTTGAGACAGACATGGATAACAAATTATTTGGCACTAAATCAGAATGGGTTTAATAAGTTTCTCACTTTTACTCTTCTGATTCTCCCCCCCATCCCACCGGGGGGAATGAGAGCGCAGCTGTGTGGTGCTTAGTTACCAGCTGGGGTTAAACCACGACAGCTACATAAGTTATCTGCTGTTCTTACACTATAAATGCTAACTCCACAGCAAATTGATGTGTCCCTGATGTAAACTGTCTTTGTAAAATGAGACTCTAAGGTATCACCTTCAAGTACAAAGGATACCTGAAAGAAAAAAAAAAAGACAAATCTAAATCCTTGACTAATGGCACCTTCTCTAGCTGCAAGCTACTCTCCAGCAGAAATGGGAACTGCATCTTCAGCTCCACTCCATGATATTCACAATAAGCAGCTCCACAGTCATTAAGCAGTTAATCAAATTGCATTTCATTTCTGCTGGTATTGCTTTGGAGAGATGCTCTGGTTTATCCTGAGAACAAAATAAATTGTGCACAAAGATACCATGAGCACCCTATATTTAACCTCAATTATTTAAAAGCAGTTGTTAAAACAAAACGTTTCTTCTGCCAGCAAACTAATTGGAGAATTTGACAACAAAAATTATTCACAAATGTGTATCTGCTTGACAAAGTTTGACCTGTAAATTATTTCAACATTTAACTGCAAATATTCAAAACATATACTTTCCTGACTCACTCAAGGAGAGAAGAGAAAGAATCCTCCTACATTTACTAGAGTAAAATGCCACTTTTAAATAATTAAACTGAAAAGATTCTCATGTAAAAGGAAATTTATCTCAAAACAAAAATTTGTGAGAGATTTAAAAATACCTTCAAGTACTCATATAAGAAATGTCAGAAGTGACAATCAAGAAAGCAGTCAAATCGAATACAATCCAGTATTCCAAATGCATTTGGCCTGGACCAGTCAGCTACATCAATGTAGCTTTTTCTATAGTCTGCTCAGCAGAACTTTATTTTATATTCTTTTAAATTAATTTTATTTCCTGTTCTTCATCAGTATTCATGTTTATCAGTGTAAGACACGTTCTTCGCTAATTCAAAGAATATGCAAGTCAGTTTATTCCTGCAATGCTGTGCTGTAGTCTGGGAGATGCTTCAGGGAAATATCAGATATATCGCCATAAAAAAAAAGTTGGGTGAAAGACAAGGTCACGTATCCTGTCCTATGATCACAAGATTTTCTTAGCTAAGATTTGCAATATTAATCCTATTCATTAATGTATTTTACCTCAAAAGTTTGGAAAACGACCATCCTAAAAACTGAATAGTATTTGCCATCCCTGGCTGCAGTGATTTGGGTGTGCAACATGGAGTCAGTGGTACAGTTGGGGTTTTTTTTCTTTAATGTAAGAGCATGCCTGCAGAAGGAGGTGCCTCAAATTAACACTTTTTTTCAGCTTTCCATTTATTCTTGACATGAAGTTTCAGCATGTTTTTCTCAGCTGTGCATGCTTAAAATTAAATGCTTCCATCATCATTTTTAGGTCGGTATGTAGGAAATTAGTATAACAAAACTCAGTGCAAAACATTATGGAAGATGAAACAGCATTTACAGTATCTCCAGGTAATTTGATTTTACATACTTAGTCATTCCCTTGTTGATTTCATCCACTCTTGATTTTAACACACACTCTCACACCCACGCATTTACAAGCACCAAGATGTGTTTAGTGGTCTGGCCAAGATCACTTGTATGCAATGTGGAAAGCAAGGGATACTGGCTATCAAGTCCTTATGTTGCCTCTAGGTTTATTCTTGATTAGCAATAATGACAGATTTTTATATTCCTTAAGAGTTAACAGTTGTTATGGGAAGTCTTTTGCTATAAGATTTCTTCCTTTTGGGCTAACAGAAAAAGAAATAGCATATACTACAATCTTGTTCCCACTCTTCTGTTAGAATAGTCTTCCACTAACAAGATGCTGTGGCCCCACTGAATTACAGTCATTTTGGTTTTATAGAATTGACACAATCTTTCATTTGATCGACTGGGAATGATGTTCTTCACTATCATTTCAGGACATTCTTTTAACGCTTATTCTGCTGTTTCTTCTGGTGCTTACACATACATTTCTATTCATGCTTCATTCATAGCAATCTTATAATTTGTTGTGAGTCTCTACAACAGTTATTATCTACCTCTTTACCCCATGAGAAGACACCAGTCCTACACTATGCTTGGTAAAAAAAAAAACCGAAACCTGCTTTCAAAATCCTATTGGTATGGTTACTGATGACTGATAGTTTCCCAATCAGTCTGTGCAGTCTGTTTTGAAAACACTTCCAGCCTATCTTACCAGGGCAGTACCAGGAATAACACAGCCATTCAAACTGACAATTTACTGTACTATAAAAGTATTCACAAGACAAAACTACACATATATCTATACAAAGGAGCAACCAGTGTGCTATTAATACATAGTGCTAAAGTAACTCATACCTGCCTGATACCTGTTTACCAACTCAACACCATCCCTTACTCCCTGTGCTCCCACGGAACCTGACGGCCTTTCCTACTTGATGGCTATGCTGTGGGACTTCTAGTTCCCTCTGGAAAAAAAGAGGGATATATTTATGGAGTGCACATTTTTACTTTGAAAAAGCTGACTAGGAAATATATCATTCTCACATATTCAGTAGAGATAACAGATGATGGTCTTAAAAATATCACACACAGAGACACAGAAAAGGCACAGTAGCCTCCTTCCAGCTGAGGCCTTAGGTGCCTCTTGGGTCATGGACTTCTTCCTACAAAGTGGACTTGTCATGGGGCTAGAATTTCTGTTGGTCTCCTTTCAACAGGAAAAAAGTAAAAATTGGTTCCTAATTCAAATTAAGAATAAAAATTAATTTGAAATAGTGAAAATTGTCACAACATGCAATGCCTATTCCACATAACATCTAATATTCAGCTGGATTTCAGATTATTTTATAAGTTTACTTTACTTCTTCCCTCAGAAAGGTTTTTGTTTGCTTGTTTCTAAATTTGACACAAGAAATACCTAGATCACAATATTAAACAGTGGTATTTGGCTGCTTCTGGCCAACAAAAGCACTTCCCAATGAATGTAGGCCCTTCTAGGAATAAGATCATTGAAGCTCATTAGCACCTGCTACTGCTGTTACTTAGAGGGGATATCCAGAAATAATAACAGCTATCTGCCAATTCCCTTTCAAGCTCAAACACTGCTTCCCCTGTATTTTCAAATATGGCAGTGTGATATATGGTCAAATCATCAAAATGCCCACAGCTCCAAAAGACAGGTTTACTTCAAGTATGCCGAGTTTATACACTGCAATTAGTTTGGCTGAATTAGTTTATAAGATTATAAACTTTTGATCTGAGATGCTATTGCATGTAATACAAATAGCTTTAATCAGAAAGTAAAAAAACAACATTAAAAAAAAAGCGGGGAGGGGCTAACAACCCACTATGGAATTTTCCTTTTGTACATCTTTTCCAAGACTGAAGTTGCTTCTTAGTGAGCCTAAGGGACATGTTAATCTATAATAGATAACTACCTATTTATAAGATGAATCAACTCTCAATTTCAATGATGCAGTCCTTCAAGCCCTGTTTATGCCTTTGGAGCTTAAAAAAAGCCAATGAGAATGTTTTCACTGAAAAAAAAAAAAAAGGGAGTAAGGCTTCAGTGCGATTGTTCAGGTGTGAAATGACACTTGCCTTGTTTGGTTTCAATGGCACTAGAGCTTTCTGTAGCTATGAAACTATAATGGTTCATAACAATTTAATAATCTAAGTTCCTAATACATCCAAATACAGAGGTAAACAATGAATAACTTAATAACAAACTTGCATGGTATTTCTTTTAAGATACTTAATCTAGGAACATTCCATGATCAAATTCCTTTCTTCTTCTGTAACATTGAGGCTTAATAAAAACAGAAGTTTGTCTACCTTTTAATCTCATTTTATCACTCTGCTGGTATGCTAATCTGTCATCAAGATGTGGAAATCGGAGACTACAAATGTTAATTAAAATGACACAATTCAGTTTGGATCTAAAGGAAGCCATGAAGTTCAGGGCTTGAATTACTGTATGTGTTCTATGGAAAGGTCAAGATCAAACATGTATAAATGCAATACACAATGATACCATTTTTGTGTAGCCATGGTGTGAAGTGGTGGAGAATTACCGCTGTAAGATGACACACATTTCATATGAAAGGAAGCACTTGATATCTTGCTACTACATAGACTAAATTTGTTTTGTCACTTAATCTGAGCTATTTCAAACATCCGTCTTACAGGGAACATATTTATGCAATTCTGGTACAAATAACCTGCAGCATGATGATACTTCGTAGGGGTACTCCAGGAAAGAATATGAAAGAACAAAGTTCTTCATGACCAGTGCTTTTACTCTACCTCCAAGGAAGCTTACTGACTCATTTTCTACATATTCTTAATTTTCCTTCTTTTTAAACACTCATTTCACTCATTTGTCTCCACATAACCAAGATCATTATGGGGAAACTTATGAAAGAGAATTAATGTCCAATGATTGAATTGTCATAAACAGCAAGAATACATGTTAGAACTTAAACACCCTCAATTTTATGCCACATTTGTGTTCTCTAAAAGCATCCAACAATGCTTCAATCTATATAACTCCTCTTACGTAGGACATGTAATAAAGTTGGCAAGTCCTGAAACAGAAGGACTTGTGCACAGGGTAAACATAAATTCACTTTCAATTCAGGAATAGAACCAACCGAGGCAAAAAACCCCAACACAAACAAAGATTAAAACTTGAGGGAAGCATTCATCTGAGGCAAGAAGAGATTCGAGTAAAATCAATGTGCATATTCCCATGCTTACAAACATTTAAGTTCTAGTGAAAAATCTGTTTAATATCCTTTGTCAGCAGGACAGCATGGGCATTGAAGTTTTAGACTTTTGGATCCCATCCAATTTTAAATTTAACTTTGCAGCTCACCTTTAAGGACCATGTGCAGAAACTATTATATCACTGACCTTTCTGGTCTTCAGATGAAGTTGACAGATTAAGTGACCTACTGAAATCATTATGAAATCTGCATGATCGGCAGGAATTGGAACAAGAACATACTCTATATACGCCGCAGCAGTTTATGGCATAATGATTTTGTATCAACAATTTTTTGTATCAACAATTTGTATAAACAATAACTTCTGTATGAACACTGCACATTTAAACAAATGTTCTTTCTGACTTCAGGGTATTAGATCTGATAAAAATATACCTCTACAGTATTGTTTCAAAGTGGTCTACAGTCATCAACTTTTCAAAAGATGGTCCTACTGATTTTAATCTATATATGAAGAGTGGCATCTTGTGTTGCATAAATTTAAAGTCAGACAGCTACACTGAATGCTGAAAAATTTCAACTTCAAAGTAGCTCTTTAGATTCAAAATAACTACTTAAAATTTGAGCTCAGAAGTAGGAAGAAACACTACTTGGGGACATTTGATATTTTTGAACATTTGTTACTACTATTGACATATATACTGTCATCTCACCTATCTCTACATCAGAAATACTATCTTTAAAACATAAGATAATCCTATTCCTAAAAGCAAAATGAAATTAAAAGATAGAATTTTCTTTCTTGGCCCCAGAGCCGTCTCTTTCTTTTCTTTGCATTGCTATAGAAGTATTTTCATGTAATATTTATGAACAGTTAAAACCTAGATTCCTTAAAATACATGCAAATTTGTAAGATATTACTCTTTATCCTATTCACTAATGGAATACGTAGACATTACAAGATTTACTCAATATATTATACTGGGCTTGAACTGAAATTAAGAGAGAAGTGTCCATAGTAGAAATTGTATTTACATAGAAAACACCATTAAACAGTGAAGACACCCATAAAAACCCACCATGTTTAACATTCCAAATACTTTCTGACTTCTGCTTTTATGACCCATCTCTTTGGATGCTCTAAGTATATTCTATATTAAGTAGTATAATCTATATTAAGAAAATTTAAAAAGAAAAGCAGGCAATATAATTCTTCACAGTTTATTCTTCTATCGACAATGAAGTAAAGACACTTTAGCAACAAAATGAAGAATTAAAAGAGGCATTATTAGGTGGCAGATGTTAAAAGCTTATAAAGAAAGGTAGTAAAGAGGTTTTGGGTTTTTTTCCCCATCCAGTCATTGCTTGTTTACGAACAATAAAAGGCAGCTGAATGCAGTTCCATTAAGAGGCCCTAAAGGCCATGAGGACTTTTAAATAAAATGCTAAATACTGCACACACAAATTCTTACTGAAATTATGAATAAGTTAGCATAATTAAGAGTACAATTTTTTGTAAATATGTGTAAGTCATTAATAACAGAAAATTAAAAATGCTTCCTACCTAAATCCTTCATGAAGCAAGCCTCAGCACTTTGTAATACTTTCCTGTCATAAAAGTGCCAAGTATTTACAATTTGTAGATGAGATCATACTCTAAAAATGTTCACGTCAGTGAAATGGGGAGGGGGATGTTAGGAGGAGGAATTGCAGTGTGGTGCTATTGGCGTTAACAAAGCTGCCCCAATGCTTCCTGCTTCTCATTGGCCACTCCGGACCACTGGAACAATATTTGCTGGTTGCTATGTAGACAGAAGTCATTGCCAATTCATCCTATTAACAAGACTGAACCTGGTTCTGGTTGATAAGAACGGTTATTGTTTGAATAAAATGTGCTGATAAAATAGTCCCCACAGGTAAAACTAAGAGTTTTTATGTGCTTGAAGAATGTCAAACTCATGCCTTGCAACCACTCATTTAACAAAATTTTTAATTTGCATGTCATCTTTGTTAGTCTTGCTTTTTGGCAGATTTGGAAGAATGATTCCTCATGTTTTGCAAAGGGTACAAAGAATTGGTTGAATATTTTAATCATTTCAACCCACAGGTTAAATAATAATTTTCAAATAGTTTTACAATTTATGATTTTTGTGGGGTTTGTTTTTGTGTGGTTTTTTTGTGGTTTTTTTGTGGGTGTTTTTTTTTTTTTTTTTTTTTTTTTTTAAGTCAGCTGGAGCAGCTGTATGTCTGACAAGCTGACTTTATGCATTGCATGAATAATGACTGAGGGTTCTGAGTTTTCACTATTACATTTGGAAAGAAAAGATATTACATACATATATTAAAAAGCATAGAATCATAGAATCATTTAGGTTGGAAAAGACCTTTAAGATCATCAATTCCAACCACTAACCTAGCACTGCCAAGTCCACCACTAAGCCATGTCCCTAAGTACCACATTGCTAAGAAGTTAAGAACTCAGATGTTAGGACATGCTGAATAGCAAACACCTACTCTTGAGAGAATTCACTGAGTAGATAATGGTGTTTGGAAGAAGAAAGGATGGGACTGTTTGTTACCAGGTTTCTAATGCCACAGGAAGGGCAAGAGTAAATATCTGAGAGTCTGAAAGGGACCTGTTCTCCCTCCATTTGTCCTCAACTTGATATATCCATGCCCATTCCTATTCCATCTCTTCCATAACCTTGGCTTCATCAAAGAATATTTGGACTTTATTACACAATGCCTACCTATTTTTAAGACAATTATTAATATCTTATGGTCTTTTTTATTTCCTTCTACATGAATACTTCATAAGGAATTTCTTTTCACAATTAACACTGTGAGATAAAAGGTGTTACCATTGCTTTGCAAATGGGATTGCAAAATACAATTTGAAATATTTAGGAGCTGTTTTTTCAGAGAATACATAATGCTGTATGTATTTAAAGGAGCATTTCTATTACTTTCAGTTGTAGCTGGAAACATTGACTTCAGTACCTGAATAACATGCCTAATTTTCAGTATTCATTCAATATTATGTTTTCCAGCTTCATAAAAAATAGGCTAAGAATTCTACAAAAATCCTTTCTTGATTGTACCCCTCATCTCATCAATAACATGGGGAGGAATGTGGTTACGTAATTACGTACTATCGTGTACTGTTTAAGTGTAACTTTGTTTTCTACATTTTGAGTCCTTGACTTTATAACTTCAAGAACTCTTTATAATTGAAAATATTTTTACGTTTCGTGGAACAAACTGACAAAGTAAGTTCCATCATACAGCGTCACAGAAAGGTACGGAATCGCATCAAAACTTTTTAGTCTACTGTAAGAACTTCTGACTTACTAAATATCCATCAAGACGGTTGTACAGTTTTCCTCACCCATCCTGGTCCCAGCCCTTCTACATCTATAGCTTTTTGTCTAGGCAGCCCTAATCCAGGTCCTTCAGATTTCTTTACCACAGGCCCGGTGTTACCCTGACCTTTCATTTAGTTTTCTTTGTATCCCACCTCCTTCCATCTATCCCTACTGGATCAGAGTTCCAGCCTCCTTATTCAGGCACTGCGTCTTTCCCTCTTCCCCCAGTTCTCAAGGGCTTTCACGTGATCAGTTCCCAGTTTGTTCAAAGCTCCCAATAGTAGTCTCTTTGGTCAATCAGTGCTGATCCTAAGTGTACCCTACACTCCTGACCAAAACTTCCCTTTACACTGTCTCAGTCTCTAGCCTTTTGGAGAGCATTGAAGTCCACCAGCACGTAAAGGCTTTAGGCTGCTTGTATTGTGTTTCAGAGGTGAACACAGCCAGTACAAACATAATCTTTGCTTTAGGGCAAAATTCCTCAATCATGGAACCACATATAAACCCAGGAAGAACTGCAGGTTGCAACTTGGCCAGCTCTGGGTGGATTTTCATAGGAGTTGCAAAAGGTACATCTCTAGCACAAAGGTTGCCCTGTATCAAATTTCAAAATACGGCCTAAAGAACTGGCAGGATAATATATATATATTACTAGACAGCATTTTCTTTTAATTCAGACAAACTGAACACCTAATTTTCTGCTCTTTCCTCTCTTAAAAAGAAAAAAAAAAAAAAAAAAAAATCCCAAACCCTTAGCTGTCACAAAATCCTTCCCAGAACATTTTAATTGGTTGGGAGTTTTGAAGTTATGGGATAATGCAGCCGTAGTCAGCAGGTCTTCAAAGGCTGGAAACAATTAAGGGAGGTGTGGATGCCCCCAAAGAAATAATTTATGATATGATGTCATAACAGTATCTGGCATCATGAATCAGAATGCACATAGTACTAACATGACTGATGCTGATTCTCCCATGCTATCCATGGTAGAATTCCTGCATGGGACTGGCAGACTGAAGGAATCCCACATTCCCTCCAGTAATACCTTCTGTTACAACATCCATCCTACTCCAGCAAGAGATGGGATCCGACTGCCTTGATAGAAGCCAGTGGTTGTGGGTCTGAGTGTTAATTCCCCCTACCTCACTGAATCCTACTGGCGCCTTTTTAAGTTACATGAATATTGCGATTGTGGAATTGTTCTCTTAGACAAGCAGTATCACTGTCACAATTCATATGGTAAATGTAATACAGGTAGTGACATTTCAAAAGCATTATCACTGAAGCACACTTTCTGAAACAGAAGTTATTTAGTGTATAATAACATATTGCGATAGCTTTGCCCCCATAAATAGAACTGGGGTCAACAATTTGCAATAGTCTTGAGTGAAAACATATTTCACTGTTCAAATTTCAGCAGCATACGTTTTTCTGTAGAATAAATAACAGTTCTTTTAAAGGTCTGTAAGTAACCAAAATCCTTTCAAGGTTGAAGGGATTTGAAATCCCTCCAACCACCTAAAGCATTCCCCTCCCCCTTTTGCCCCACCCTGGTGCTATATAGATGTATACAAGGGTCTCTCCACAAAGACTTAAAAAAAATGAACACGCTCACTTGGTACATCAAACAGGAGAAGCAGAAGATAATTGCAGGACCCATCACTGCACTCTTTAGGATTTATTACTGGCATTGATTGTGCCAAGAGTCCATTCTGTTAAGTAAAATACAGTAAGTGCATGATTTTAGTGTTTACCTTTATGGTGACACAGTTATACTATAGAGTCATGAATAGTATATGCTGTTCTCCAGTATATATTTCAGTATACTGTTGTTCACTAGTAATAAAGGTCCTTCCTAAAACAATGGTATTCTGTAGTTTTCCCCCCGCACCTCATCCGATTAAAGCATATTTTAAATAAATACAGAAAGAGAGTTAGACTGCAGACTGCTTTTCAAACAAGAAGTCTGTTCTCTAAGGTGACAATCTAATTCTAGAAAGCAGTGTGAAATAAAGGTAGTGTCTCTAAAAATATATTACTTTTCAAGTTACTCGATACCTTCACTCTCCCAGAGAAAATTTCCTGCTCTGGCTGATGGCCAAAGAGATTGTATAGTAAGGGGCCATATCCTTTTGCCTTTCATTATCTAGGCTATATTTCATATTACAATGTAATCAAAATACTTCCTTTCTAGCCAATATTTGGCCCTAACACAGATCAACATTATTTCTATTGGTATCTTTAAGTAGCTACTCTGAAGAAAAACATCATTGAATCTCAGCATTTCTTCATTTTGCCTTCATGCTGTGATAAAAATCAGAAGTATTCT
Source organism: Phaethon lepturus (assembly GCF_000687285.1). Lineage (NCBI taxonomy): Eukaryota > Metazoa > Chordata > Aves > Phaethontiformes > Phaethontidae > Phaethon > Phaethon lepturus. The sequence continues at coordinate 63,820 of NW_010556787.1, forward strand.
GTTAGATCTATGATGACTACCCTCAAAGGGTTCTCAGACTCTAAGGTTTCATGAAGCATAAAATTAGAAAAGTGAAAGGGATTCAAATATTAGGTGAAAGGATAGTTTTATTTTTCTCAGCCCAAAATAGACATACCAGAAAAGCCATTTATAGAAATAATATAAACACCGAGAAATAAGAAAAAAAGATTTAGAAACATTTTTAAAAACTTGCAACGGTTATTTGCCATTTGTTTTTCTCACTTCAAGATTCTCTCCTGATTCCTGTGGAAAAGCAACAAAAAAGCAACAAAAAAAAGCACAGTTCTGTTTTCAAAACAAGGTAAGGGAATCTCTACATGACTTGCTGGCCTTACATAAGTTACAGAGTGCATATATAATTTGTCTTCCTCAAAGAAATGGGTTTTTTGATCATCAGGTAGCCAACAGAGGGGTTTGCATGAAAGAGGTGGTGTGTTATGAAACCAAGGTAGACTATCATCTTTTCATAATCAGTACAGGTCTGTATGTATGGAACAGATTTCAGCAGGTACACACGTATTTGCAAACAAGGAGCAGAATTAAAGGAGTGAGGAGTTCTGGACTCTAGTGGTAGCTCTGGAATGGGACATGATGTTCTGGTTACAGCCACCACAGCTAAGTACAGACTTGTCACAGTCATTCTCTACAACTGAGCGACTTCGTGAAATTCTGTATCACGGGTGGGAGGTGGCTAGAGTTGGCGTTCAGTGGAGCTACAAAAACGCAGTAAAACTCTAGTCCAGTGAAAACTGCAAAACTCCCACAAGATTAGGGGAAATAGTAATAATAATCATTATATTTGTACCTTGCACCAAGCTCCATCCATTCTGCTATGCTTTGTGCTTACACTCCTGACTGATACTTGCCTTGCTTGCGTCTTCGGATATCTTTGTGCTCTGTGAGGAGAGAGAGTCTCTGAAGGATCTCATGAGGTCTGTTGTACTACAGACTCCTTTAGTTCTGTTATCTGGTTACATCAGATAGAAGGCCAAGCTCTTTTCTGTCCACTCGCTTGCCCTGCCTTTCTGTTGTCTCTCACTGATGCCCATACAAGGTTTAAGACTTGAGAAGTGGAAAGTACATTAGTGTGGCAGATTCTTGAAATCGGTCTCCTAGTTTCCTGTTTACTGCGCCACCTTTATGATAAAGGGTATCTTGAAATTGGAACTGGTTGTGCAACATGCTTGCTTTCTTGAAGCTTCGAAGTGAGAACAAGTTGTTAGAATACTGATATAACAGTCAGGAGCCTTCCTGTCCCTGGCTTGCTCTCATTAAACTCTGATGTGCTGCAAAATTAACTTAGCATGCAACTTCCTCTTGCTTCAGTTAACTAACAAGTGAGAACTGGGCACTTGCAAGCAATTTCAAAATATGACCACGGAGTTACCATCAGCTTTAAATAAGTTCCTTTGTAACGTAGTCTTTTTTTTTCTTCTTTTTTTTTTTTTTTAAACATATTGTGCATTTCTATTTATTCAGGATTTTGGGTTTAAGCGAGCTCTTTAATACAAGAGCTTGCATTATGGGTGGTACTAAAACAGTGATCTCCTCCCCTGCCCTCAACTCCCGAAAACCAGTAACATTAAGAATAATTTAAAACTTTCCCAGAGCCATTATGTAGAAAGGCTGCATCTGTCAGAGATGAACCTCCCTGCAGCCTAAATGGTCAGTCTGAAAGATTTTGGCATTCCATTCTTCAGTGAGCCAAGAAAAGTTTCAGTTTTATTCTGTAGGAGTCACTAAATAAACCTGACAGAGCAACTGATTTAATTCATCTTATAGCTGAAGCTATCCTGCTACAGCTTATGCAAGAAAGTTTAATTTTAGAAGAATACCAGATGCCTGCAATATTTTAGAAGCCTCAGCAGTTCTCCTCCTCCCTTTCCCTTTGGCCCACAACACAAGGTCTTTTTGGGAGACAAGATGAAATATACCAGATTGAACATTTGATACTGTGTGTTTAGACAGTTCTGTTAATTTTGACTTTTTTTATAAAACACAGTAGCTCTTTAAACTGCCTCATAGGAGTTCAAATAGATGACAAACTAATTTGCAATTGTTCATACATTTTCTTTTGCAGGCATAATGCCTCAAATAATACTGGTGATACACTAAGTACAATATGAAACCTACATTCACAGCCATAAACATGAAAAATGACTAATTGAAGACTTTACAAAAACATCTAGTCTTACAACTGAAAAAGATCTTCTCGAAATTTAGCAGAAATATGCCCAAGTATGTCAAGCACTATTCCTATATTTTAATTTCCAGCATGTATGTTTCAGTAATCTTCAACATGTCATTGAATTTGCCCCCACTGTTGTTTTTTTTAATTGTAATTAAAGTAAGGAAAAGCAAAGAACATCTCTTCATGGTACTACAAGCGAAATTCCCTTAGATTGACAGTCATGTGCCTTCCTCCCAAGAAGATTATGCTAACCCTTGATTCAATGCAGAGCAAAAAAATGCCACATTTTAAATAGCCTACTGTCACTCCTAAACAAAGGCGGAAATAATTATTTTATATCAAATATTACATCTGTGTTAAGTCAACACTGAAATTCCTTTTAGTTCAGATAATAGATATTAAGAATTATCATCACAGTTTTCAAGATTAGAATGTCTTCTAATGTTCAATGCCATGTTTCCATCTTAGAGATGCATTCAATACACGTGGAATGGGTAATGGAATAGCGTTAAAAGAAAAAACCCAGTCCCCACACTCCAGTATCTTTGAGATTTGATTTCAAATATTCAAAGGTTTCAATGCTTCCATTCTTAGTGCCACTCGAATCTTTTCTGATTTTTAATTCAGTCATGGATTTAGTCACTGTTTTTTGATGATCAGTGAGCAAAACCACCTTTTTGTTCAAAGATTCTTATCTTAGATGCCTCCTGTATGACCAACAATTTTGAGGGATATTATATAAACAACTAGATGGTTTCAATTTTGAGTACAAGGGGAAAAAGTACTAAGAATAGTTTTTGTACTGTTCAATGAGCATAAATCAGCAAACAAGAAAACAGATCCAATGTAATACGGAAGGCAAAAATATAATGGTAAGTATGAAGCTATTCCCTGCACAATGTTCACTGAACAGTATGCAAGAAAGAATTCAAAGGTTGAAAACTTAATTAGAAATAAAGAGAGACAGAGTTATTCTAAAGAACAACAGAACAGAAATTTGATGAAAGACTTAACACATTCCATAACATAACTTCAAATTAAGGGCAGATGTCTTCTACTTGTGGAAAGACAAGAAAAATCAGCATCACACTATGGAAGTGGAGTACAGCCCAATTTAAATGCAATCAACCATACTAGCTCAGCTGAGGCAGTAAAAAAAAAAAAAGAAAAAGACAGTAAGAGGCTAAAGAAAAGGTATAACTAGTCAAAACTCCTAATTATATTCTAGTGGAAGAAGACTAAGCTTTTTGGTAAAATACCTGGCAACACAATGAGGAACTTTTCTGGTCTAACACACTCTTGCAGCTGAGTATCCATGCCTGCTATGATCTCCAAGCTGTATTTGAAAACTAGACCAAATCTGAGGAAAAAAAAAATCCCTGGCATTAGATTCTGGTTGTGGGACTATCTTACACTGTGAAAGCGAAAACTTCCTGGATATGTAAAGGAAAAAGTAGGGAGAGATGAAGACTCTTGCTAGACAGGTGTAAAGGGTTATGAAGTCACTTGATTTTTCAAAGAGTTACTTGCCCCTCTATGAAAAGAAATAGCTGTTTCTTGAAATGCAGGTTTTAAGAAAAAGGAAAAGGGGATAGGCACAGATAGGAGTGTTAAATGTTCTTCCACAAAGAAAAAAAAATCAAGTGGTTTGATTAAATTACTAAAGTGAATTTTGAAAGCAGAATTCCCCATTTAGTAATATAGATAAAAGAATACGATAAAACACTAGGAACTTAATCTCTTCCGTTGTATGTGATGGTCATCACATCTTCCCTACAATGTTCTACCTGCAGTTTAATTAGTAGAAAGAAATAAAGGGCATTTCTGTTGAAAGAAAATACATAAGCAAGTTGTTGGCACAATAGGCAGTCAGATTGTGGTATATCTTCTAAACCTGCTCCTGGGAAGCTCCACACCTCAGTTTCATCACTTATGAGCAGAAGATAAGAATAAGATTTTTGTCTACAATGGTGGGAGTCCTTAGAGATGTCAAAATCAGATTGACCTGGCAAAAAAATTCCAGTAAGGGCAGTGCCTAAGGCCTCTCTCTAGCATTCCTAAGTAGTGGCTGTTTCTTCAGTTCTTTCATTTCACCCATAAATAGCATGTTTGCTTGTACTATAGTTTTCTTGCTCTGCCAATTCACAGAATGCCTTAGGCATATATGGGAAGATCCATGCACAGGGTCGGTGGTTCCTCATGTCTCCCACTGTCAGACATTTGCATTCCAAGAATCTTTATTAGGTGTGTCAAGAGAACCTTTCCACGGCATCAAAAGTTGCTTATTTCACCCCTGACATTCCTTATCTAAGGCAGCTATTGCAATAGTCCTCATGGGAAAACACAGATAAGCTGCCAAAAGTGTAGCTACAGTGTTGCCAGCTACCACTATGCAAATTTCAGTAAATAATAAAAGGGAACATTTCACTTTGAAATGCAGTAATTTAGATATGTTATTCTCATCTATGTACTTTAGAAATAGCCCTGCACTTCTTAAGGCAGCAAAGGGCAACCAGGCTATTTCCAGAACAGTGTTTTTTGCTTGCAGCTTGACTCTCAGAAACTCTTGCTGGCTGCAAAAAGCAATCTTAATAGAACACCATGTAAACTGGGTGTAAATAGAACTTTAACTTACTGAGGACTTCTGTATCTAGACTACCATGCTTTTGTTTGCCCCATGCTTCTTTTAGTTGTATAGACCCTATTACAACACTGAGTCAGGTTTCAGGTTGTAATAATCCCTTCCCCAAATTTTAAGATTATACTTAAAAAAAAAAAAAAGGGAATTTTTTTACATCAGCTGAGATTACTGCAACTACTAGTTTCGTTGCTGCTACTGAATAAGGGGAATTGGCAAGGTGCTGTACAAATCAGAGTCGAGAATAGATTTGCCAGGCAATGCGTTTCAGTTTGAAAACAGACTTCACTGAAGTTCATGGGAGATTCATACCATGTGCTACAAAAATTATCTGGACATGGGCCTTGAAAAAATAAAGTTGAATTTTGTTTTCACAAAGATTAGTATAAATTATCTTCCTCTCACTTGAAAATGGAGATGCAGTAGTCTAGATTGAATAACTTGCTCTAGGAGAAAAATTAATCTTTTAGATTACAAGAACTTCAGTTCTTCTATGAAGATATTCCAGGCAAAGAAGGGAATCAAAGGATACAAAGAAGCTTTTCAGCAAGTGTACTTTTTGTAGATTGTTTCCCATTTCTTAGTGTGTGATCCTTTGTGATTTTGGATATTCATTCTATAACTTAAATATTAATCCACTGTTAGACAATGCTCATTTTACATCAACAATGTAAAAGTACATGACTAGAGATAATATCCCCCTTCAACCCAACTTTCTATCTATTCCCTACCCTTTTGGGGAAAAAGTTTATTTTCCAAAGGTTACCTGAAATACCAAATTAGAGCTTTTTACGTAATTAAGTAAAGGCAGGGAGGAACCAAGGGCCTGCAAAACAATATTCTCCTGGCTATACTTTTTGCCCTATCACGTGCAGACCATTGAGTTGTCTTAATCACACGTTTGTACAAGAAAAACAGGTGGAGAACTGGACTTAAGTAGCAAAGTCCCAAGTCCCTGAAGAACTCCATTTGTTAAAGTCAAAATTTTAATTTGCACCCTAAATCCCAAAGAATTCCTCTGAATTAAGCATGAAGAATCCCATGCAAATTCCTTCTAAACTGAAGTTTTATTACAATATGCACTGGTTCATTTTCCAAAGGGTCTGATGTTTAAATTTGCATATAATACACTACAATGCTCTTTCCTGAAGCAGAAACGTTATGGATAGCACTACATACATTCACTCTAGAGGTGCTTGTCTGGACAGTAATGACTACTTTCATGTCAGGATTTAACTCCTTTCCTGTTCCCTATTAGAAAGCAGTATTTAAGTTATAGGTGAGCAAGTTAATCTTTGAGAATGCCAGAACAAAAGAAAAGTGAACAGTTATACTATGAATAAACAACAGTGCAGCAAATCAGCATCACCCTTGGTATCAACATGGTCATAGAGGTACATGCCACATTTTTGTTGCACTTTGAACAATCTAGACATTACATAATGTAGCAGCCTTAAAAAATATATATTAAGCAAAATATCCACACCCATAATAGATGCTGCATACAAAAACCTGTAATGTCTTTTAGTCAGTCAAACTGCACTACACTAAAATCAGCAGAGCAGAATATATGGTTTATTGAAGCAATAATTAATGAATTCAATCTGTGTTTTAAATGCAAAGTATTGAAGTGCAGTCCAACCTTGTGCTGAAGGTTGATGTAGTAGAGCCACCTTTCAAATATGCAGGAGGCAGAGTAAAAGAGTCTGCTGTGAATTGTGATGACTACATTCAGTTAAAGGTTACCTATCCAACACCATCTAGATAGGGAAACTTTAATATTGCATCTTTCTTCTTAATCCAAAGCATATAATTTCTATCCTCATGTCATATGCCTGAAGAATAGTCCTTATGAGGCCAAAAGCTGTGAAGGAACCTAATATAGTGGGCCTGGTATAACTATTAAACTAGGGAAGTTCTTCTTCAAAAGCCAGTTTCTGCATCAGTTTATATAGGAATTTGCCATGGGTCTTATGCCAGTCCTGGGTTCTGGAGTGGCTTTGACTGCAGTATCACACTATGTAAAGTCACATGCATCCAATTTTAAGGTTGCAACTTACCTGGATTACAGCAACAGTGGTGTTTCCTTTATCCAACAAGAGATTAAGTTAATCTCATTTGGGTTGTATTTTGGTTTTGGTGTTTTGTGGTGTTTTTTTTTTTTTTAAAGGGGGAGAGTGCTTTAGTCAGTGATTTAGAAATCCTCTGAGAATAAAGAGAGATTCTAGGCTGAAACTCTGAATCATCAGCGTCTGAATTTGCAGTTGGTAGCATCTTCTAGAATTGCAATGCCTGACATCTGTAACAGTTCCCCAGTGAACTGCAAATCACTGTCTCCACCTACTTCCTTTATAGGTAAAGTCCCTCAAAATTACCTCTCATGGGTTTTGTGGAAAATAGGCTTTTATAGATTCCTTCTGGCCATACGGCAAGCCTGAGGAAGCTCAGATAGAATCAAGTCTCCTTCTGTCCCTACCCTCCCTAATTAAACTTGAAAGCCCTCCACCAGTGGCAATGCTGTTCTGGAAAAAATGCAGAAAATAAATAGTAACGTTTACCTCTGTAAGGCTGCAAGTGATTTTGCTTACTTTTCACTACACAAGAGACTCACTGTACCAACATCTCAAGTAAATCATAAAATGAGAATGAAATTGTCCATCTCAATTGTCCCAAGGGACAAAGGATTGCAGTCTTTAGGCCCAGTCAACATCAATATTAATTGATAATAGAGACTGTAACATAGAAACGTTCTCTGCAGTGTATGGGAAACACACATTAAAAAAAGTAAGTTTGGGTTATGTTATACTGCTTCTTAATGATGGTTCAAGCTCTCCCTAAATTAAAATCTGCAGAAGAATTCCTTCTAGCAGCAGCGATTCACAAGCATTCTTGAGGAAACTATCCACTACAGAGAGGTAAGTATTCTGCCCTCCAAGTTTTTTTCTTTTCCAAATTTGCTTCACTGATGAGTGATTAAGTCTAATCATAGTTCAGGAGAAATAAAAATCTATATTTAATTAAGGGAGCTGTTAAAGCACAGAAACACAAATTGCGAAAATTTCCTCTTTTTTTTTTCATTAGTTTGGAATATTATATCAATCTTCAACAATGTTGTGTTATACATAGTATTGAAATCAGTTGTGCATGAGAGAAGTCAAAGAATTTAGGAACATAAATCCCATTCATTGATTATCATGAAAATCACTGTCTAAGGACTCTCCATGCAGCAATGGTGAGAATCAAATTTTCTATGGATTAGTCATTCGAAATTAAGGCAAGCCTTTAAAAAAAAAAAAAAAGTTATATTTCCCAGCTTTTTAATAATATCTTCAATTCTGCATAAGAACTTCCCTGGAAGATTTTTTTTTTTTTTTTGCCATTTTTAAAAAAGCTAATAAATTCAGTAAATTTGTTTATCTGCTTCAGGCACATGTCAACTGGTCACTGCAGGTTTTAAAAGGGTTTGGTTTACACTGCTTGTAAACAGACTACTTGATAAACAGTTATGTCAGTTATCTTATTGTAAGTCTTCACAGTTTGAAAAATAGAAAATTCTGAGTGAAGGGACCTATCTGGAACCAAGAATTAGTTTGACAACAAATATTTAACAGAAGCAGCTGACTTTATGTATAAAGAACAGGAAAATTGAAAAGCCACTTTTATATCTTACATTGCATTTGTTAATTTAATTATCTACATAATTCCATTACTGTGATTTTCTAAACTAATTGGTTCAGCAAGTTTACATTTAGAATAGCAGAGAAACACATTTGCAGGAAGAAGGGAGCAAATCAGAAAAAGTTTTGATGAGCTTCACATTCTACTAAGCTGGACATTTGATACCGGAATAACATTTCTAAGCCAGCACAGTTTTTAATCAGCCTATACTGAACAATAACAGAAATACATTCTTCAAACACTTTAAAATTTATAAAAATTAACTTACATAACTCAAACTATGCATATTGCATTACTCTTTTTATCCAGAACTATGCTTTCACTGAAAATAAGCATGTCAATTCACTTACGCATTATCTTTGTTTAAATAACTTGGGGGGTTTTTTAGGGAACAAGGTGGAAACTAAGTCAGTTCACATTCAAGCTTTAACAATGGATAATTGTCATTATGAGATCCATGTTTCTACTTGATCTCTGGGCTTAAGTATGGTAGTAACAAAGAATATATCTGTGCCCACTCATGGCCTTCATACATGTCCTACTGTCCAACATAGGCATGTAGAATATTTAACTATAGCAGTGAGTTACTGTAAGCAATTTTACCTTAAAAAATGAACAAAAAAACCCCTTTTTTTCCTTCTATACATCACACAATGATTGCTTGACTTAGACACTGAAAGCATTTATTTACCTGATAACACAATATCTATTTTTGCAATGTTCTCTAACTTGACACCTAATACAAACACATGCCCACGTACAAAAGAGAGATTATTGATTTTGCAGATATTTGAGAGAATGCCATTGCATTGTAATTGGCACTGTTTTGGTTAAGTGAATGTACCTGTTAAATAAATCATCAGAGAATTTGTATTTTTGTTGAACTGGGTTCCACTTTGCTATCTTATTCCCAGGAGGAAACTGTGTGAGTATTGTGCTCAGCACACTTAGAAGAGTTTATCTGAATACAGCTTGTTTTCCTGCATGAAGAAGTATGCTTTGACTCATAGGCTTTTAGGGTGTTTTTTTCTTCCTGCCTCTTAAAAGCCAAGCTGTCCTAATACACAGGGACACATTTGACTGAAAAGACCCGCCTTTCCCTTCAGAATCAGCTATCTGGAAAGCATATACCAAGGATAATAGTTTCTGACAACATCTGATGCTATACCTGGCTCCTAATTATCAGCGTATTAATACTTATCCATTTTACTAATTTGTCACAGTGAAAAAAAGATAGCGGAAGAGCAAAATGCCAAGGATGCTAGATTGTGGCCAAATGTTAAACACTCCTCTATGAAGCTTGTTATCAGCTTGCACTTGTCAAGACTAGCCTATAGGAGTAGGAGGCCCTCAGTTAATGTTAGTTCAGTTAAATACATGCCTCAGCTACTCACAGGGCAAATATTTAAGCGGTCTTCCCATAAGCAATGATTTACTGTTGAGCCACACGTTATCTTAGTGGCTACATTTTCTGTGATATTAAAAGAATTCACAGTTAGCTACGGGTACCTGTCAGTTGCACCATAAATGGCAGATGGATTCTATTTGTCTAATCTTTTTCCCTTGAACACCTGAAAAGGACAACCTTATCAAAGAAGAGAAAAAAAATAATAAAAGCTGCTCACGTATTATACAAGCTGTTTATAAAGCATTGAACTGCTCAGATGAAACGCACTGCATAAGTGCAAGGTATTAATTATTTTTATAACATTAGTGCATGCATGCACTGTAAGTATACATTAATAAGATAGAACAATGAATCACTTTGATTTGAAGGAGCATGTTGGTGTTAGACTAAAAGAAACATGTCTTCATAACAGGCTTATTGCACAAAAATTTTAGTCTTCTACTTGCTTTGACCTGCAAGTAGCTGAAAAAAACCCAGTGTTTTAGGAGTGATTCTAACTGCTAATTACCTCCAACCCCCAAGCATTATAACTTATTACCCTTTCCCACAGGAAGTCTGACCTATTCAAGTTCACATTACTATTAATCTTGAGTTGTGTACTCATCTATACTGAGTAGTATCACACTAACTGTAGTGTATTACTTAAGGGAAATAAGGTTCTTGGTGTCTAGTCTACAATAAGCACTTTGACATCCAGTACTTCAGTACATCAGATTCGATACTTCTGTACAGGCATTTGTTCCTCCTGCAACTTAAAAAGTATCTTTGAAATTATCTAGTTGAATTATTCCTCCTGACTTATTAAATAAGATAGCATCTCTTCTCTACCCAGATTACCTAGGTATATATTTCAGAAGTCTGCTCATTTCCTGATTTACAGAAACATGTCATATGGGTATTGATTCAAGTTTACAGTACTTAAGGAAGTCCCTTACTATTTCAGTTGTTGCAATTTTTCACTATTCCTACTGGTCAATTCTCCTTTTGAGAGTCGCCTCAGACAATGCAACTGACAGGTGCACAAAGTAGCAATTAAGTCCATTTCTTACATTAATTCATGTAAAAGCTTTCTAGAAAAAGACAAAAGCTAAACCACATTTAAGTGTCTAAGAGGACAACACTTCAGTGGTTTATTCTGTGCAAAGCTAAACTTCCAAATTCTGTTCATTTTGCTCTCTTAAAAGAAATGCTATCACCTTACTATATAAATGTAGATTATTTTTCAATAGCCAAAAGATTAAAAAAAGAAGCATGTGGAACGTGAGAACTCGTCATAACATAGAATGTTTGTGAATAAGTAACATGGCGAGAAACCATTATAATGCCTTAGATAAAATAGCTGTTCTGCATATAGTGCATCTCCAGAAGTTTTATGAAGTTCTGCCTAAAGCAGGAACAACAGGCTTCTTTCATCATTATATCCCTTGAACATCTCTCCTACATACGTTAAAAAGCTACACAGGATTTCCGTTCATTTATTTCTTTCTACCAACCTCACTTGATCAGTGATGGGTTTCACTGAAAGGAAGATTTTCAGAGGGTTCACAGAAATAACAGGTCTATTTACTGCTGTTCTTGCACTACCCATCTCAAAACGTGAGCATAGCTGTACAAGGTATAAAAACAAAGCACTGCTAATTCCTTAACTTTCCTGCTTACTTTACATCTCTCTGTTTAGGGAAGGAAATACAGATGTTATGGGAAGGACTTACTCTCTTATTTTCATATGTGACAGGGAATAGGTGGGCAAAGGAATTTCTTTTACTCCATCCTTGAACTTTGCATGGGCTTAGAGGGCAAGCCCACAGCCTATTAATTGATCCACATTTAGTCCACTTAGAGCCCTACCAAACTGTTAAGACTTGTTAGAAAGAACACACTTTCCAGATGCACTCTAGAATTAATAAAATAAGCCCAGTTTTCACTGCTGTTTAACAATGTTTCTTCTGTGTTTGGTCTATTATAAACTTTTAGTCCATAGCCTTCTCTACTTCCCTCAAAGTCCTGTCAGCTCTAATTACATAAATTGAAGCCTAATGTTTTCAGTCATCAGCTATGAATGTTTGCAGAAAAGTCCTATTTTTTTCAATTTAATCATCCAGATCTCTAAAGTTAGCTTTCACATTGTCAAGAATGCATTTACAGGCATATTTCAGACATGACAAAGGTTTTTTTATTAGGAAAGAATTTTTAAAGCATCAAGTTTCAAAGTGATAATTGTATTTACTTAATTTATATTTATAAAGCAACATATTGTCTCTCACAAAGGTATGTCCTGTTTAAGTAACATTATTAAACTGTTGTAATTACACTTAGGAAACTTAAACAATCCAAGATGTGGTATTGCCTTTAGGCAAATGAGCAAATATGTCAAAGAATATTAAGCATAATATTTTAAATAGGATTTGGAATAGTACTGCATACCTGTTCAACATTGATAAGTAATGATGCCAGAATTACTGGCTCCAAACACTTCTCTCTATCAAAAGCCTCACTACTCTGTTTCTCTTCACATTTCAGTACAAATAGTCCACTCCTAAAACATGCGGGTTCATTCTCGCCTCTGTTCTACTTAGCCTCTAGATTTAGTTTTAATTTTCACAGATCGATACTTTCAATCAGTCCATGACAAGCTGATTGCTAATGTATTTCCTCACGGTCAGACTTCTTGGCTGTTGATGCTTTGCACAATACTGGAAAGGCCCAGAGACGCTATATAAGATTTATATAAATAAATGCTGAAACATGAAGTAAAAGCAGCCTCTTGGAATACTGCCATTGGCCCTGTTTCAGCACCACTTCTGTTAGAAATCTATATTTTAAGACTACTTCAATTAAGCTTAGTTTTTAAGCTAAGAATATTTAACATGGACAAAGCTAGTGTAGTGAAAGAGTTTTCTGAAGACATATGGTGCCTTGTTATTTTAGAGTTCATCCAAGTCTCATTCAATTCCTATGTAAATAAAAGGCAAAAGTTCTTTATATATTTTTTCATTATGCAGACAGCAGCACCATTTTTCTTATTTTCAAAGAGTAATTTTTATTAATTTACTTTTAAGCTTTTCACATTAGCCATCAAGCATAGATTCAGTCTGAAATGTACTTTGACAACATTTTCAACTAATCTTTGAGTCTTTTTATAAATACTAGTTAATATGTTATTTATTTATGAAGCATTAGCAAGGAACTTTAGATCTGCATTCTTTTACTGAGAGGCAGACAAAGCAGAACAAAAGAATAAAGTGAACCGAGATTGTTTTAAACTTTCAGTAATGTAATCAGAAATACACCAAGACAGAGACATTGGTATTCACAAATAGAAGAAAATAAAGTAACTAAGCTGGAATTCTCTTCCTAAATACAGTTTGAAAGAGCAGTCGTAGTTTCCACAACTATCCCATTGTTTTTACAATTGCATCTTATAACGCCCATCTTCACGCACCTAACAGGCTTTATTCTTCCTATTTTCAGGATGGAAAACCAAAAAGAAAATATGGAATTTTCTAAAGCAAAAACTGCAAAAGATACTTCAGCACTCATGAAAAATACTAAACTTACAGCTCTGAAGAAAGAGAGCCTGCTGATGCACAGAGCCTGTGTAACAAAGAGGAGGAAATGCATACATCGTGTAGTCAAAACTATTCTACAGAGACAAGAAATAAATGAAACTTAAGAATAACTCCAGTGTCCAGGATCTATAGCTCCTCCTTGGGGCTTTTACAAGCAAACAGTCCAGGTCCCATCAAGTCAGCCCCAAAACCACACCCACACATTCTTGATTTTAGAACTTTGAATATTCATTTTGTAACATCAATGGACTTCTCAGCCTAAGTTATACTTGAATAAGTAATCAGTTTATTTGATAAGACCTTCATAAATTATCCTATTATCACAATCTGGACTTTGTAAAGATCATTTCACCTAGGAAAGAGCTTGGCTCTCCAGATACCCATTTTAAATACTGTATTCTATGGTTTCAGACAATAAAGCAAGACCAAAAAAACCCCACCCAAATAGAACATTTGATTATCATATACTACAAGAGTCTCCTAAATGCTGTTTGTAAGTAGCATGATGACAAATAATAAAGAATTCTCATTCCAACATCCCTGTAGTTCTAAGGTAAAAGGAGTATTACTTACAAGTTAAGAAAACTGATGCACTACTAGCATTTCTCAGAAGTGCCACACAATTTTTAAAGCAGATGGATACATGATCTAAGGAGGCCTTAACTCCACTGTATGTTTTCCTCCAGATGCAGAAAGTGCTGACAATGTGGACTTCCATTGGCACAAAATGAATGAAGAATGGAAAAGAAAATACTTGAGAGATGCATGTTATCTGCCTAAAACCCACAGGCCAAAAATTACTATGGGCAGCCACTGCAATAGCTTAACCATTTGCACTAGGGTATAAACCCTTGCTTCCCTAATCACAGAATCACAGAATCACTAGGTTGGAAAGGACCTTCAAGTTCATCAAGTCCAAGCATTAATCCAGCGCCACCATGTCCCCTAAACCATCTCCTGAAGTGCCATATCCAGTGGCCACTGTTCTAAGACATATAGAATTAAGAAGCAGTTTCACAAGTCCCTGAGGTGACTTTGAACATTACGTTCCAGATCTATTCCAAAGGAAATTGAAACACCCAGGATGCCTAGAGAGGGATAGGCCTTATCTCAAATTCGCAAAAGCAAACCAACAAAATTCAAGACATAAGAACACCAGAGCATGGTCTAATAAACCAAAAGTATAAAAGGAAATAAATGAGAAAGGAAGAAGGGCTAAAGAATAACAAGGTCAAGACTGCAAATAGCTACTATTTTGACTTGTAAATGAAGAAGGAAAAAAAGCAAAATTAAAGAAGATATTATTGACATAAGGAGGAGTAAGAAAAAAATTACTGTGACATAAAAATATCGAGGATGTTTACATATTGTTTTCATATCTACAGATATTATATCTTACTTTGATATGTGCAAATAAAATACTAAATGACAACACATTATTACTGAGCAGATTTCCGAAATGAATGTACTACCAGATTAAAATGGCTAACAACATTTTTCTGTTTACACTCAGCAATATTACACATGCTGTTTATACTTTCAGATCATCTTCAATGCTTCATACACAGAAAAACATCCAAGTCTACCAAGGTAACATTTTTAACCCAATAATCTCCTTGGGTGCAAGAATCTTCCTCCATTTTTAACTCCTTCTTTGCAGAAGATTAGTAAGAAAACAGATTAATGGGATTCTACTCTGAAATGATTAGTCGAAGACTTGTAGATGGCTATATAAAAGTAAGTTTATTGGGCAAAATAGTTTCATAAAGAACACCAGTTGGACTGTGGGGAGAATACACAAAAAATGTTTATATTTGGGAGCAGTTTAACAACTAACTCCATAAACTATCTCCCTTAGGAAATAAATACAAAATATTCTGGAAACGCTTCTTGTTTACAAAAGATTGCATAATAAAAAACTGCTATTTCTTTAATAAACGATAAACAATTATAACAACTCTGTGAATTAATGGAATAGAAACTATTGTATAAGTTCAGGATGTGTTTTGGATGAATTCTTACTGTAAAATATTGCATTTGGTAATACAAACTAAAAGTAAAACCACCACAAATGCACACAATAAACAGAAAATCCAGTAGATCAACAAGCCAAAGAAAAAAGTGAAACATGATAGAATTTCTGAGCTTAAAGGTTGTTAAAATACTTTGTATATGAATTTTTTTGAGTTAAAATGAAAAATGTCACTTCATCCTAAAACTATCAATATCTGAATAAAAGGTATTAGAGATCCACTAATGCAAGCAAGCCTCTGATATAGCTGTAAGGTTCCTAGAGCATCTAGAGAAACGCATGAGGAGATAGGTGTGTTAAAAAAAAAAAAAAGGGACAAGAGGAGAGGCACTTTGCTGTAATTATAGTATTAGTAATGAATTTGGACAAGTTGAAATAACAATTCTCAATATTGCAATAATTCAGAAGGAAACCATTTGTATAGTCAATACTATCTCTGGAACAAAGTAGTACTTCAGTTTCTACAACAGAATTGTTGTCTATTTCTATCCTCTCTCAAAAAACACTGAGCTTCATTTTAAAGCACACATATAGGAAATAGCATGAGAATCACATTAAACCTCAATAAAATATTTGATTTTTACAGTATAAGATTAGTAGATGTGGCTGTTAATGATTTGCAGGTCACAAGAGCCCTATTCCACCACATAGAGCACATACTAATCCTTTTAATTTTTTATAAAGTATTTCTGCAATCACTGTAACTACCATAATGCTTATAGACTAGTAAAGTTTATTCTTAAGACACATTAAGCATCTTATTGTTCAAAAAGCAAGTTTAGTTCTTGCACCCTTGCTCAGTCTTAGGCTAGCAAATAAGAATAGAATTAACAAATACTTTAAACAAGTTCATCATAAAATAGCTTCACTAAAGTTTCCACCTTGAATAACATAAGTATGTACTTAAGCTTAGGAAAATATATGAAAAGCAGGACCCAAACCACCTGGTTTTAAACCCTAACTTGAACAGTTAAGATTTTACAAATGGAAAAGTAACGGTTCTGAAGATGACTATTAAAGAGCTTATACAAAAGAGTGAGAAGAAACCGATTTTTTTTTGAACTAAGGATACCTAGGATTGTCAAATATGTTCTATTAACATATATACATAAATAGGTACCATTTAGAAAAAATAAGTAGCAATGCCTTGCCACTACATAAGTAGTAGAACACCTGCATCTCCCACCAAGACACTACTGTTTCATTACAACTACAACATTTACACAATGAGAGACTTTAAGAAATCAAACTGAATACTACCTCTAAAGCATAGTTTTCCTACCTGAAATCAAGCCCAGTAAAGAAGAAGAAATTACAGCTGTGACACCCTTTACATTCCCAAGACTTAAAAATCAACCAACTGCTGTCTAGGTAGCTCAGTCATTATTGTCCTGCACACCTGGATTTCTACTCAGCTGTGTAGATCTGTGCTAAGCATTATTTAATCTGACCTCTGATGTTCCTTGCAGCTGTGCCTGATTAGAGTACTGCAGGATTAGGCCCTTTATTATAGGAAGACTTTGGTAGAGACATAGTTTATTACATGTTTTTAGACTTCAAAGCTTTGAAGGTTGTAAAATCAGGTAAGTTTTGTTGAAGTTGTAGAAATCAATGTAGTTTGGGTTTTATTATAAGTTTAAGTATTTTACTTTGCATTTGTTTTTATATTTTCTAAGAAAAGTTCTCAATTACACACAACTAATGTTTCTAGGTGGGGATTTTGGGTACTTATTGCAGTGAAATTTAGATAAACAACACTTATGAGAAGAAAAGTTTATCATGAGAGCAAATAGATTCCTTAAAGCAAAGAAGCCTTGTTCTTGCCATGTAGTATGTGGGAAGTGCTTATTGTTTGGGATGTGGGTTTTTTTTTGTCAATTTGCTGTTGAACAAGGAAGAGAATATACTTTGCACAAAACATTTCAATACCAGTTGTGCTACAGCCTAAGTGAATATCTGTAAAGACTTTAATCATAACTTACAGTTCAGAGCAGACCTCAGAAGTAATTAAATATTCAGGTATTGAGGCAAATGCTGAAGAGTTCTAAGTCATTCCCAGCAGGGATTTGCTTTTGCTAGCTCAATGCTAACTTGGGCATTTTTAAGTACTGCCACTGCTGATGCACTTTGAAGGAGAGCTACTGACTGATAGGATGATTTTGAGAGTAATATAGAAATTTTCTGCTTCAACTTACATTTTATATGCTTTAGACCTTCTTCAGAAGCTGCGTTTCCTAGAACTTCTCAAACTACTTAATACTCTGCTAGGTTTGGGGTTGAAATCCACGTTGTTCAGCAATGTTAAAATTGTTCTGACCAGTGACAAAATCTTCATTATTAGACATATAATATTCTGCTAGTAGAACTAGTAAGTTGGCATTCAATTTTGAGATGTAGTGCTTCTTGAAATTCAACTGATGGTTTTCCTTTGGGATTCAACCCTAAGATTCTAGTTAGAATTCCTTCTGTCAAAGTTTACTTATTTTACTCTTGTAGAAAAAAGTTACTTTGGTCAAGTTTTGTCACTCAAACTGTAATACTTACGGTTTTTACTTTCTGTATGATACAGCTATGAACATCCAAGGAACTTAAAATTTACGAGGCCCCCTTAGTCACATAATCTTCAAATATAAACCTTGTCCTTACACTACATTTGATGATTTCTTTGCTTATAATAAGATTCTCCAACCTTGTTATCCTTAGCCTTATAAGAAGGGTAGCAGGTTAAGGCAGGATTCTAGCTCCAGTTTGGATAAGTTGAGGAGTTTGGAAAGTTTAGCTCCAAAGAAGCTATGAAAAGGGAATAAAGCCAGTTATAAGGATTATTGGGATCCAGAATAAGATGTGATGCATAGAAGAACAAGAACACACTAAACAGTCAGAAATACTCAAGTAGTTTCTTTTGAATTTTGCTCTGCTGTAGATCACTTGGATGAACTCATGGCCACCAGTGCTTGATTCTGCCTAAATATCAGCTGTGCTTGTTACTAGGCTGGACAACTTCTTGGGTGCTAGGAAGAATAACAATTTAGTCAGTACTTTTCTTGTCACCATTAAACTATTGTTATTTTAGCATGACTTTAGGAACCATGGCTTCTGGTTATTTTCTTTCCAGCTGAGACAAAAAATTAAAATCCCAATTGCTCTGTACTTTTATCACACTTACCACACTGAGTTCCAAAAATATTATCTGCAGTGGCTATGTTATTAAAACTGGCTTTTCTGGGAAAAAACAGAACAACTGAAGCCTCGTTTCTGCAGATTTTATTGCTATGTGCAAATGTACAGACCGTGGTAATCCTCGTTCATCCTCCTATCTGCATCTCCTATTCAGAAAGTTTTTTATGTGCTAAGTGGCTTGCTCTTACGCCTCACAGACCAGGTAACTGTTCAGGTTATTCTATAGCCCTTCTTTTGGCAATAACATTAATATTCGTTTCTGTCTTCTACTTATTCAGCAGTTTCCACAAAATGTTTAATATTTTTTATATCTTTTATCCTCTGTCCAGTTTCTTCAGAAAATAGTAGGCATTTAAATATTTCTGACTCATATGATTATGCTCCAAAGATTCCCCCCCCAAAGGTATTACAAATCAAAAATTCAGTCTAATGAAACATTTGTCTAAGTACAGTGCTTTAGAAAACTGGATTACCAAAGTACAAGAGTATGATCATCTAGTATTGTATCACTGGTGTTTGCCTTTTTTTTTTTTTAAACAACCACGTAAAACTCCAATTTACAGAAACGTTCCTGAAAGTGGCACAAACAACAGGCATTCCTCACTTGCTCTGCAATGCATCAGTGGTTTTAAGTAGGCTTGTCTTTTTCCACTGCAGCACATTAGCTATTTACTGGATATTCAGGATATACCATATTGCCTTTCAGCTCCAGCAAGAGGGTAGTGATATGCATAGGTGATATTACGTAATTGTTTAGAAGTTTCTAGTAATGTTGTTATAGTCTAAAATCCACTACACATTTTTCGGCATGCTTTCTTACCTTCTAAAGGAAAGAACCCCTTCCTTCCCCCAGGAGTCTTGCCCAAGCAGCACGCAAGTATTTGCCGTGTCCTTACACGGTTAGCACAGCCTCTTAACGAGTCCCGGCTGCCGTGCGATGGGCTCCCCAGCAGCGCTCAACAGCTGAAGGGCTCTACGCTTCCCCCTGGCGCGCCTCGGCCCTCAGGAGAGCTCCGGGCTGCGAGAGCCCTGCCCGTGCTGTGTGCGAGTGACCTCTTCAGCCAAGTCAGCGTCACTACAGAAAGGTCACGGTGCAGAGCTGTATTGGCTTCCAAATGGAGCAGGTTTTGAGGTACAGCTGCCATATTTTTCTCCCTTGAAGATCCACGATGAAATGGAAACTAAAGGGGAGATGTATTTGCAGCGGGAACTTTGGAAAAGTAATTTTTTTGTTAATAAGTAACATGTTTTTTAAAGTATATTCACAAATTTGTGTGCTGTTGCCAGATGGACCATTATTAATAATCATTAAATAAAACCAGTTTGAGGCTGGACCGTGGGAGTATATTAAATTGGCTGCCAAGGAGCTTTGCAAGAGACTGAGAAGTTGTCATGAAGCATATTTGCTGTGATTCAGCGATGGTTGTATCTGTAGACAACAACCCACAATTATGAGTTTCAAAAAGGGAAATAAAGTTAAAAGTTTAGTGATACTGATGAGATTACTTAAAGGTATACTTGATTTTAAAATCATCTACTATTTATTATATTAGCTGTGTTTCTCATGACCCATTCTGCTAAGTGATTAAGATTTGCCTTCGTATTTAATGATTCTGCAAGACTTACGACTCAGAAAACCAGAGTTTACATTAAAATTTAGAGAACATAAAGCTTTTTTCTAGGTTTCTTGTAAACATCTTGATATTAGCAACCTCTGAAATGAATACAACAATGATGTAAAAGACCTAAGCTAAAAAAATCTCCATAGCTTGTACACAAGTACAGTTCAGCTGATATTTATGTACAGTTCTGGAGTCGTATCACTGACATAAAGACTGATCTGCCAGATAAAATAAGAGCAACAAGATACTGAAGCATTACAACAGCGCATATTTGCTATTAAAACACTGCAACCTCATTGCTGTTGTCAAACTTGCCCAAACTGTCTACGCTGTATTTCATAACAGAAATCAACAACTTCTAATTGGTTCTGAACTGTACTTGTACCAATGGCAGGAAATATGGAGTATGTGGGTCTGATGGCACCAGTGAGGTTTTTTTTGCAATTATGAAAATAAATGCCTGTTGACCCTAGGCTCTACTTAGTGGATGTTTGGTAATTCTGTTTTTAGAGATCTTCCATGCCTATGTGCTGCCTATTCTATGATAATTTTCACACCACAAAATGGATTTTGTAACACAGTAGCACTGAAATATGTGTTAAAGCATAATAAACTGATGATGGTAAAACCATTCAAGCCAACAGAAACAGTGTTTCATTCTAGTAAAACAGTATTGTTTACACACTGACTCTCAGTACCGTAATGACATGACATGGCTGACATATTGCTTGATGGGCATTAAATTATATTTTTGGGGTAAGCTTCCTGACCTGGTGGCAAGGCTTATGATGTAATTCCTTTGTTTACCATACTTAGATCCCCAGCTTGTCTTGGTTTAGAAGATCACTTGGCTTCAGTTGGTAAGACAGTCTAAGCTTGAGTACATAACCAATGTACTCAATGTGTTGAGGTACAACTTTTTCCACTGTGTATACAAGAACAACTGAACACACCTGATGTCTCTATAAAAGATCTTTTGACCCTGTAAAAATTTCGGTGTCTCAATATTCAGCTTACCTGGGATACATTTTCACTGAAGACTCAGAGAAAGATAAAGGCAACACTGTTGTCTTCAACAGTCACAAACAAGTCTCTGGAGATATTTTCTACAAAATAACTTTTCACCTTGGAATTAAAGCATATACAAGTACATGTAGCCATAACATGACTTTTCAAAGCTGTACTTTTTAATCTTGTTGACAAAGATCTACAATCTTCAAGCTGACAGCTCTGTTTATTCCCTCTGCAAACCTGTACCAAAAGGTACAGATTTTAAAAATATGTTAAAGACAGATTTCAAAGGAGAAGTTCAATTATGGTATGTATGAAGACATGGATACAAATTCCTAAGCTTGCATAGCTGTAAGGCCTATACAAGTGATTATCTGCAAGCAATTGGGGTAACTTAATGCAAAATATTAGTAATTTCAAAGTGTTGAAAGACTTCACAGCTAAAGATATAAAGGAATTTAAAGCACAACAAGTGTTACAGATAAGTGATTGCTATGTTCCTTTAAGGAAATGTTGAGCACTTTAAAAGAATTGTGTAGTCTTCAGATGTAACTAAAGGACTTTACAGGAAGTTCTGAATGGGGAACTACACATTCTGTCCTGTCCAAACAGGACTTTTTGGACAAAATTTTCCTTTGGGAATATCAAACATGCTTAGTTGATTTCAAATCAAAATAGATTGTGAGGGACTATTAAACTAGCAGTGTGATCTACCTCTGTGTGTATTAAGAAATTATATTAGAATTAAGGCTCATACCCATGAAGTGGCAAATGCTGTCTATGCAGTGCTGGTTGACTTTAATTTCTATTAGCTTTAGAAGGAAAGGAAGACAGTGGAAAGTATTATGAGTTATTCAGCCCTCACCTGGTACTGTGAATGTAGCTTTTATAACTATTACAAACAAAAGTTAATAAAGAATCTAAAACAAACAAACTTAGACAGCAGTTACTTTTATGTTTTGTCATCAAACAAAAGCAAATGCACATAAATTTCACTACAAAGTATTAAAAAAAGTTTTGAAATGGGAACCATCTTAATGTTGTCTGGAAATGTCTTACCCAAGAGGATATTTGGCTAGATTTAGGTTATCTCATAGTATAGACTCCAAATCCCGTTGGTATAGGACTTGGGGACATTCTAATTAATTGACAGTAAAAACTATATCAACTGCCTGATACATGTTCTTCAGGGGCAAATTGTGAATTCTTTCACCTAGATTAATGAGGTAAGTAACACCAAATGTTGTTAGAGCCAATTCTGTTTCTAATTTTGCCATGTGACTCTTCAATCAAGTAGAACTGCATTTCCCAAGCAGAAAACAATGAAACACTCTAAGAGAATTAAAGAGGTCAGAATCTGTTATTCCATATGCTTACTATCCACTGCCTGATTTATATGTTCTTAAGTGACTACCTCTAAGCAGTTCCCCTGTGATACCTGTGGTATCTTCCACAAGCAGAAAATGACTTAGTTAAAAGGCATGCACTTACCTGACATCAGGGACTGGGTTGCCAGCAACTCTGCATTCCAGCAATACTTTGTTTCCTTCAGCAACTTCCTGGCTCCGGAGCTTCTGGATGAATTGAGGTGGTGAAGGCTGATTCTCTTCCACGTTGACAAAGGGGTGGCAAAGGACCATTTCCCTCTGAGCGATGCTCTCCCTTTCAGAAAAGTGTTCTCCATTCAAATGAATGTCAAGTAATTTTGCCTCAGGCTCAGTCTCTTGATGTGGCTTGTCAAACTCCTGGGTCACTGAGGTACTTACAGCTGGATGTTTGTTTTTAGGAGACAAGTATCCACTGTCTGGAGAAGAAGAGTCCCCATCAGGACTTCTACCTCTTGTCTTTGCTGCCTGTCTAAATATAGATGACAGTTCCTCTATGAATGTGGCAGCTTTGTCACACAGCTTGTTCCTGAAAGGAACTTCCCCCTGGGGTGCCGATTCGGACTTTGGGCTTGTCTTGGACACACCTGGACCATCTTTATCCAAATGTTTCAGGCTTCTAATGAAGCTGGGACTAGCAGTTAGCACAGGTGAGGTGCTTGCTTGCCTTCTGGAAACTGTGACAAAGCTACTTGCTGTTTGAGGTGTGGTGGATTGCTCTTTCTGATTCCCTGGGAGAACATGACTTGCAGCAGATGAAGTCAAACTGCTTGCTTGAGGCCTCTGTAAAGCATCTTGCTCGTGCTGTTTGGTATCTCTGAAGGAAGGATCTTCTGAAGCGCTAGAAAGAGAGGTGTTGAAATAATGAGTGAAGTCTGGTGCTGAATTCTGATCATCCTTCATGGAATTGGCAATGGCTTCCCAAGCTATGTCAAGGCTCTTGCATATCTCCTCCTGGGTAAGGAAGGCAGAAAGTTCATTTGAAAATTCCCCGTTCTGTATGTCTGATAGGGAATCATAGAAAAAGTCATGGTAGGATGAGGCTTCTGATGTATTTTCAGGATATCCCTTATCAGTGTCTCTCTCTGCACAGTAAGCCTCCTTCAGCATTAAAGAAAGAGGTAATGCCTGGCCACAGCTTCTGTCTTGCATCCTGGAAGACACAAATACAGTTCCTTAACAAAAAACCCTTGTCAATAAAAAAACTACAGCACTGTTATATTATGGTTCCAATAAGCTATACAAAAAACTTGGAGAGGAGCAGAACAGAACGGTGCATGAAATAACTTATTGTAAACCTTGTTTTCTATTAGAAATGCCCAGGGCTGCAAATTGCCTAGGTGGAACTGAGAGAGCTTAGGAGTAATTTTTCTCATGTGTCTTCCTTCAGAACTATTAAGACATCCTTTGTCTGTACGTTGCCTAACACAAGCTCAAACTGGACCAATGCGAGTGATTTTTTATTTCACATCACACGTCATTTTTTCTGATTTTAGGCTTATGATGATTTGGGGAATAATTATATTTTTTTCTTTGCCATAACACTGCCTTCCAGACACTAAACCATCAAATTCCAAGAGGAAAACACTGTTCTAGTTGAAAACATTGTGAGAATTGACACAAGGATGTTTGGATTACAAATTCCAAGTTATCCTTTCTGTTTAATGTTGATAATATGTTTAATATTAATTTACTTCTTGTATTAACATTTTTAACTTGTTACCTTTTAGTACAATTTAGTAGCACTTTTCTCAACACTGGTAAGTGGAACATCAAACTACCACATTCTAAAAGTAAAATACTAAAGAAATAGATTTCACAACCTATGTATCATCCTGCACCACATAAGTGTATGATGTATATTCTGTACCAGTTCTGCAAAGTACAGAAACATCTATACATCTCCAGTTTTCCCACATGATTTTAGAATGAGGATGAGCATTCACTGCCTCTGTAAAGCCAGCAAGAAACAAGACATGAGGGAAGCCGCTCTTTTCCCAAGGGAAGGATCTGCCTGGAACTCTCCTTATTGAAATCTATTTGTCCTGCTGGTCACTAGGTTGCGGGTGATCTGATCTTAAAAGTAATTGCCACTTCTGTGAAGTATTTAATTAAGTTGAACATCAGTGTTTTTAATTACTCTTGAAAATTCTCTTCTTGTCATGATATTTTCTATAAGATTAATTCTGCACAAGATTTTAAAAAAAGAGTATATTTTTCTCTTAGTGGTACAAAGTATTTCTCCACTGATAGATAGGTGGCTTGACAGCCATGAGATGTGCTCGGATGTATTTTACATCAGCTTGTGCAAGTTCCAGTTACCTTTAGTCACTTCACCAGGGCTTACCCGGCATGTAGTCATTAACTGACTGATAAATTATTGGAATTCTTGGCCCGGCATATGCATCTCTTGATATGCCTGCTTGTCTTGCCAACAGATTACAACTCAACACATAAAAGAGAACTGTAAGGGAACCAAAGCATTTCAGCATTTGATAAATGTTTTTGTAGAATACAGTGATAGGCTTATCCTTTGCTGAGATTACATCTTTCTGTCCTTCTATTTGTGTTTACAGGACAACAAATTTAGCAACCATGCCAATCTCTTGTCAACAAAATCTAAAAAAATATATACAGTATAACTGACTACCACATAGCAGCTTTCAAGCATGAACCTGAGAAGCCAGGCAAACAGTTGGTCTAGAAGCTCAGCTGTTAAAGAATAAACTGGATGAATGCCAGGGAACCAAGGGTTAAACCTGGAGAGTTTCTGTCTCCTCAGTCTTAGTAGTTTTTAAAAACTTTGTATTCAAATGAATAAAGGTGCTAGTTTACTATTTAGATAACTCATAAATATCTGTGCTTCAAATGAGATCTTTATTTAAATCTGATTCATACTGGTTCCTAGCTTGCTCACATATCAAAGTGATACATTACATACTCAGATAAACTTCTCTGACTTCCAGCACCAAGCTGTTCTGGTGTTTCAATGGTCTTAATGATCGAAGGACAATTTCACCGACTGCTGGCCACCTGACATGACGATTAAAATGAATGTATTATGAATTAGCATATCTCCTCCTAATTCTCAGTTTTATGCTGTTTTGTCACACATTAGAAAAATACAATGGCTACATATGTCATAATTTTCAAAGCCCAATGTCTATTTAGGTAAATCAATCTGTAGCTGAGTATTTAAATAAGGTTGATAAATTTAAACATGCTGGTTATTGGCAATTTCTAATGCTGATAAGCCTTCTTGATAAGAAAGGTCTCATGCCTCAAAATGGATTTATATGTCTAGCTTTAGGCAGCTGAATGGAAGCTTCCAGTATAAAGACTGTTTTTTCAGCCACACTGTAATATGTAAAACCACTATTCTTTTAGAGCAAACATTTAGTTATTCTTTTGTAACCATAGCAAACTGGAGGTGCAGTATTGCTAACCCTATCAAGTAGCATATAAGATCATAATTAGAAATTTCAAATGCTATTTCTAGCTTCTCCAAGTTAGACTGTATTTATAACAGTTTTCATCATCATTACTCATTAGGTAACCTGCAAAGCCATATACTGTATCATTTAAAGACACAAACATAAAATACAATGTTGCATGTAGATCAGTGGTTATTTATACTTCAGCATTATTATATGTAAACTATTTATGGGGTCCTATTTGCTATATATTTAAAAACTACTTGCAAGTAAATACACATTTTAACATCATGCTGTTTAAATATTTGTTCAAAAAATAATACAGATGCTTTAAGGAATGATACGGTAAATAGTAAAATCAAAATGTACCGGATTACAATAATCTCAGAAAACAATTGAATAATTAATCAATTTAAGGTATTAGAGAGATAAATAATGAAACATGAAAAAAACAGAAAATCAAAGGACTCATTTCAAGAAAAGTATAAGCATCCTGAATTAGCGGAAACTGTCCAATGAAAAATTATTACTTAATTACTTAAAAAAAAAAAAGACCCAAAGTCAATCTGTTCAAAGGAAGAAGGAAGAAATGTATCTACTAATATTTTTAAAACAAAATGGTATATTTTTCCTCTGAATCTTGAAATCTTGCAAAATTACTCCCCAAAGTACAATAATTACATTTAGCAGAAAATGTACAACAGACCTTACAATGAACAGGCCAATATGAAGAGTCTCAAGTGTAATTAATAGCAGGTAAAGTTGCTTCTTTCCTTCTTTATCTAAGTAGGCTTAAAGTCGCTCCAGCTATTCACTAAAGATTGCTTGGTCCTCAGTAAGCATGGAGAAACTGTGGCCTGTGTGTTACATCTGTCCTCTGTAACTATGTAATTCTTACCCCACTCGTCTATATTTGGTAACTGAACTCATGTTTCAGCAGACTGCCGCTATCTGGAATTCCAGTAGAAGCAACATTAGGCCTGGAAGTGGCACAGAGTTCTGTGCACTTGCTACTCAGAAATTAATTAAATGTGCAATTTTTGTTGTATTTAGCACAGTATTTTAGGCTGTTTTAAAATAGTATTCTGGAATTTTAGGATGTGATTTTTGGTCATTATTAAAGGACCTACCTCCACAGTTCATAGAAAACAAAGTGTGTGAAAGTGAATTTTTAAAAAATACCTTCTTCCCACTGCATTTTGTATTAACAAATTTTTAATTATTTATCAGAATGAACTATTTTTATGACAATAAAAAATAATTAGCTTTTTCTACTAAGAGTAGTTTAAAACGAATAGCTTCCTTGTGTACCTTAAAATTTTCCAGGGGAAAAAAGCAAACAATAGAATCATAGAATCATTTAGGCTGGAAAAGACCGTTAACGTTTTTAGAGCTATCAGCAGAAATGGTCCATCTTTTTGTAATAATAAATAATTATTAATCTGTAATCATATACTACACTGTATAAATAAATATACTGAATTTTCACATCTCAAATGAAGTAATTCTATGATCAGAAAAGAAATATGTCCCTCAGAAATGACAGAAAAATCCCTGGAAAACATGTATGCTTTAAAAAGACCCCACAACTCTGACACATGTATTAACACTGAAACAACCAAAATGCATTTCCAGCTTCTGTAGCCTTGTAGAGTGTAATGAGTAACACAATCAGCTCTCCCTTTACTGTCTTTGCTGAGGAAGTAATTTCACCTCATTAAGAACTCCTGTGAGAGTTTTGTCTCAGGGAAGAAAATTTTTCTGTCCAAGAGCACACTTGTGCCTTTTCAGGCACATAATTTCCTTTGATAGACAGTGAAAGGAAGAATTAAACATGAAGCCTGCTGGTTTAATCTACAGACTTTATCACACAATTTCCAGAAATAAATGCAGTGTGTGGGTAGGATTGTTTTTGCCAGATTGCAGCCTATTGGGAGAAGTCAAATTGTCTGGAGTAGTCAGGAGAAACTGTAGCTCCAAATAGATGTTACGGCCCTGTCTGCCTTCTGCCAGTGTCCATTATATCTGCTCTCTGATTTAAATAAATTTTGTGGGGTGACACTTGTTCTTAGCTCAAGGTCTTCCCAATATTGCATTACATTTTTTAATAAAGTTTATTCCTTGTCAACAATAGAAGAGCAGCGAACCCACTGTTGTGACAGAAATGCACAAGAGACTCATAGCTCCCTATTGGTCCTAGACCATCTTAATGTGTCACCAAGTGCTGGTATTACACATTTTATTCCAGTTAATACAGTATCTTTCTCTGCATCTTCATACAGGCAAATACTGTCCCCTATTCAGAGCTTCAACAGATTCACTGTTGAATTAGGAATGCTTACTTATTTCACAATGTATACAAGCCCCATTCTTACTACTTGGGATCCTTACTGTGTACTGTGTTGTAATGAAACTAAGAAAAACGGTTTTATTTCAGGTCACTTTACAGTGATTTCAGTGTATCAAATAAGAACAGAATTGTAATTCTAAAAATTACAGGCTAAAAGCTGTACACAAAAAAAAAAGGAGCTGGTCATCCAAGTGTTAACCACTGTATGCCTAATTTTTAAGCAGTCACTCCACAGAGCGGAATCCAGGGCCTGTGTCAGGCACCAAGCTCTCCACTAAATGCATAAGAGTTCGGCTCCTTAGAACAGGAGCCAAAAATAGCCTGCATATAAACAGCGACAAACTGCCTCAGGCTATCTTCAGCCTTTTCTACAGGGAGGGGGTGGATGAAATTCCGGTTCTTGGAGTTATATGATTAAATTGTCACTTCTGGGAAGAAAATATGTCTGGCTGGAGTCACCTGCAGAGATCATTTTTAAAGGAACTGAGCTTTTACAAATACAGTTGCACTGGTGATTTGTGTATATCAGGTACGCCTATTACTTTTTGTACAGCATGATAGAAACATTTGCCCTGAAGGTGAAAGATCTGTGTTCAGTTTATTCCTAGTGGCTTCAAGTGTTAATGAAATACTCGACATAACTTGCAAACTTCTTAGGGTAAGGTTTTATACAGCTGTATTAAGCCATGCACAAATTTTTGCAGTGTCATTCTACTAAGATTTAGGGAATGCTTATATCCTTTGACCTATGCTGAATCTTTTGGAAATGTACTTAATCTTTGACCGAGACCTTCCATTTTTATTGCAAAAATAATGTATATGCTCCTTTACAAAGGTGGTAGATAGCAGTAAATCATCATAAGAAAATGCCAGAGGGACTAAAAATTTGGAACAATTATACATTTTGAAAGGTAAACATGTGCAATAATATGCAATGATGTAATAATTTAGCATTTACATGTAAACTGTAAAAATCAATGCTAACATATAGGATAAAAGATATTATGCCTGATAGGCTCACTCTATTCCTATTGCAGTATTGTGGCAAATTCGACTGATGAACAGACCACCAGAGTGAGAATACTTTTCACTACTGATAGATTTGGTGCTGGATTGGTCTCCTGAAACCCTGATAATAGTTTCTAGTACTAGTCAGCCTGAGTCATTCAAAACCTCATGTCCAAGAGCACACTTGTCACAAATTATAAAGCTATTCTGGTTGTACAGGCTTTCCAGTCCATATGATGAAGATGTTACATGGTGCAAAAGATTTTCATTGTTAAGTGGGCTAAAACAAAATATAATAACAAGCATGGCTCTTTACCCTAGTAATTCATGTAATTACTTGAGAAAGCAGAAAACCTGTTATGGTCCCTGTTATTTTGTGTGTTACTCTAAATAGCCACAAGATAAACTACAAGTAGCTGGGCAATCTCCTTTCTAAGGCCTAAAGTCAAACACTAGTCTGTAAACTTCAAATAAGAATCTTTAAGAGCTGCTTCTACTTTAAGCAACAGAGGCAGATACAAACCCCTTTACTAGTTGCCACAGAAGCCTCCAGTTATTTTGAGTAACTGACAGACATTTTTTTCCATCTCTGAAAGTTTAAAAAAACAGTATCTGCTCACCTGTGCTTAAACATACTGGATCACTGCCTTGCTGTAGTTTGATGCTATACACAGATTTGGGTTTTTTGTTTTCTCTTAGTATGCAAACATGTTTAATTTTGTTTGTAAATATATATTTTTAAAAAATTGTTACATAGCTAGAGCTAATCTGTGTTTTTTATAGAGTGCATTGGATGTACCTACCTGTTGAATAAATATGAAAGTGTCAGATATAGTGAAATAGTCAAGCAGTGTCAATGGTACTCAAACATCTTTTTTCCAAGGTTCTGGAAGAGTTTCTCTGAGGATTTTCCTAGGAGAAAACTGTAGGAAGGCAATGGAAATGCTCATACACCTTCAGTTTTGCTAGCAGTGGTACTGGTACTTGATCTAGAAGAAATACAACAGTCGTTAAAGTTAAAATGTTAAAAGCACAGTAATAATAACTCATACCCTTCTTTTACAGAATATGTCAACAAAGTGACTGAGAGGTTACAAGTTAACAACAGTTCAATAAACTTAAAAATATCACAAATTTCCAGAATTGCCACAGCTGTGAGTCGGAAACAGTAAAATGGAAAGGAAGGCTAATAAGCAACTCACAAAGAACTAATACTGTTTCTTAAACTGGGGAAAGAGGTAAAGGCTTCTCAATCCAAGATCTATGGTATCTAAGCTCTTGCTAAGGCAACTTACCTCAGACCTGTAATTCAGCTTCCCTCATTTCAAGACTACTAGAACACTTGTAATACCATTCTCTCTCAAGATGCCATATTTTTTAATCTGTCACTAGCCAGACAGGTAAAAACTGAACTCATAGACAAACTGCCATAGTACTGGTGTCTCCAACATCCCTTAAAATCTCGAAGGAGTTTTGTTAGGAATTTGAGCCCCTGTGTACAGCGATTAATACACTTTTGTGCCTGGGGCTGCGAAGCACACTGTACCCTCACAGGATTTAGCACGAAGGCAAAGAAACGTAGAGCAAAGCATTTCCATCCTGGCCGGTGAACACTGTGCCTGGGGTTAAGATGTCTCTGCCCAAGTTACCTGAGGGCGGGCGGTGGCCTGGGCTGAGCGGTGCTGTCAGTCAGAGACTGCGAGACTGGCAGACCCTTTGCGTTTTGCCAGGCCCCGGTGTTCATCAAACTCCCTCGAGGCTGACGACGCTGTGACACAGACCGGTTCCCGAGCTTGCCTTTCGCCTCGTTGAGCCCTTCCGCTCACGGGCCCGCGTAGGCGCTCAGTGGCCCAACGCCAGGCGCTAAGGGGGAAGGGCG